>NW_027671441.1:0-75092 GCF_964165515.1 Mesoplodon bidens | reverse complement strand
CCTGCGCGTCCGGAGCCTGTGCTCCGCAACGGGAGAGTCCACAACAGTGAGAGGCCCGCATACCGCAAAAATAAAAAATAAAAAATAAATAAATAAAATAAAAATTAAATTAAAAAATGAACAAGCAGTAGTGAGACATAAACATAAGGGGTTCTTTCCTGGCACTTTCCATTCTAATTTACAACCTAGAACACGACTTCCATTGAGGCTCTGTGGCCCTACAAACCACATTTGGTAAAGGACAACTTCTGCCGCCTTGTGGCCGTTTCACACAACAGCAGCTCTAAAACCCAGCGCTAATGGTTAGTCGATATTCAAAATAATTGCAGGCCTGTAAATGACACTTGCCCTGAAAGCAAATCCTTGGGTCGTAAATCCAGCAAAAACCTCAAAAGAGGTGCATATTTGAAAATGACACTTTCAAAAGGCATATTTTATGCACATTTTGTCTTCTTTTTCTTTTTGTTTCTTTTTTTTTGTTAAAAAGGGGCATGGAAAAAGGCTTAACATCAGGAAGTAATAAAGCCATGGAAATCCAGTCTACAAAAATGTTCACCTCACAGCCGTCAGAATGATCATAAGCAAAAAAGTCTACAAAGAATAAATGCTGAAGGTGTATTAGAGAACTGCATACCCTCTAGCTGCTGGTGGGGTGTAACCTGGGAACAGCCAATAGTGAGAACAGAATGGAGGTGCTTTTCAAGGTAAAAATTGAGCTACCAGGTGATCTGGTAGGCCCACTGATGGACCTATCACCTGAGTAGACCAGAATCAAAAAGACACAGGCTGCCAATCCTGCACTGCAGCAACATATACCATAGCCGAGACGTGGAAGAAACCAAAATGTCCATCAACAGAAAAATGCACCAAGAAGTAGTCGTCCATGTACACAATGGAATATTAGCCATGGAAAAGCATGGACCAGTGCCCTTGGCACCACCATAGAAGGATCTAGAGATAATCACCCAACTTGAAGTAAGAAAGTAACCAAAAGACAGATATCCTATGACATCACTTGTAAGGTGTTACCTAAAAATAGATACCCATGTAATAATTTCCAAGAGTAGGATACACAGAGATTCAGAAAACCAAATTACGTTTAACCAAATGGAAAGGTGTAAGGAATGTATGAATTAGGATGTTGGGGTGAACAGACATGTACTAAAACATATGAAATATATAATCACAAAATACCTATGGAATACCAAGAGAGGTCTACTCAACACTCTCTCATAACATACAGGGGAAAGGAGCCAAAGAGTTACAGACAGATACATTGATATGATGAACCAGATTCTGTACACCTAGGAGAAGCTACACTTTTATCAAATTTTCCCTGATAATTAATAAAAATTAAATTTAAAAAACAAACAACAATTAAGGAGATATAAGCTCTTGGGGGTTTGCGCTGGCACATTCCACTCTAATTTGCAGCCTACTCACACGATTTCCAGGAAATCTCTTTTGCCCAAAAACCCAGAGTTAGAAATGTAGAAATGCGGCCACTTTGTGGCCGTTTCCCGCAAGGGTGGCTTTAAACCCACAGCTAACGGTCACTTAACATTCACAAGGACACAGGGCTGTAAAGGACACCTGCCCTCAAATATTGTGCTTAGGTAGGGAATGGCCAAAAAAACTCGACACTGACAAATTTTTCAAGGAGATAGCATGAAGAGGTAAGTTTTACTCACTCTTTTTCAAAAAGAGGAAAATGGAGAAAAGCTCAACATCAGGTATTATTAGACTCATGCAAATCTAACCCACAAAAAGATTTCAACTCAAGCAAGTCAACTGCCATCAGCAAAAAGTCTACAAACAATAAATGCTGAAGGGGTTTTAGAGAACTGTGTACCCTCTAGCTGCTTGTGATATGTAAAGTGGTAAGAGCCAATAATGAGAATATAAAGGAGCTCCGTTTAAAAGTAAAAATTGAGCGACCATTCCATACAGCAGGCCCACCGCTCAGCCTCTCACCTGAGAAGACCAGAGTTGAGAAGGCATAGGCTGCAACAGCTGCACTGCAGGAATTGCACAATAGCCAAGACACGGAAGCAAGCAAAATGTCCATCAACAGATGAATGGATAAAGAAGTGGTCCATGTACACCATGGAATATTAGCCATGGAAAACAATGAAGCACTGCTCTTTGAGACACCATAAATGAGACGACAGATGAACACAGAACATGTGGTAAGTCGGAAAGCAAGACACATATTATGACATCACTTATAGGCATTATCTAACAACTGACACAAATGAACATGTTTCCACAGAGAAAGACACTCACAGACTTAGAAAACATACTATGCTTATCTAAAAAGAAAGGTGGGGGGAATGGATAAATTAAGATTAGGGTTGCCATTTGTGTACAAATACCTATTAAATACATACAGCAAAAAGACCGACCAGATAGCAACGGATGTCTACAGAACACTCTGCATTAATTTACATGGGAAGAGGATCTGTACATTAATATATATATATATATATATATATATATATTATATACATTACATATATGTGTGTAATGTACAAATTACTCAGATTGTGTACACCTAGGACAAACAATATTCTAATCATTACTCCGATTTACAAAACTTAAAACAACGAACAAGAATTAATGTGACATAAACTTACCGGGTTTTTTCCTGGCACATTCCATTCGAATTTACAACCTGGGAACAGGACTTCCAGAAAGGCTCTGCTGCCCTAGTAACCGGATTTGGGAATGGAGAAATGCTGCCGCCTTGTGGCCGTTTCCCACAACAGCAGCTTTAAACTCAGTGCTAATGCTCACTAAATATTCACACTCATTGCAAACCTGTAAATGACACCTGCCCTCAAAAAAAATCCTGGGCTTGAAAATCGACCAAAAAATTCAAAAGAGGGCAACCTTCCAAGAAGACAATTTCAAGAGGTTTATTGTACTTACAGTTTTTTTCTGTTTTTGTTTAACAGAAGTAAAAAAAGGCGTGGAAAAATGCTGAAATATGTAAGGAATTATTAAAGACATGCAAATCCAAATTACAAAAACCTATCAGCTCACACCAGTCAGAATGGCCATCAGCAAAAATTCTGCAAACAATAAATGCTGAAGGGGTTGTGGAGAAAGGCGTACCCTCGGTTCAAAGTGGGACATGGTAAGAGCCAGCAATGAAAACACAAAGGATGTTCCTTGAAAAGGTACATATTGGGCTACCATTCAATCAAGCCTACCCACTGCTGAGCCTATCGCCTGAGAGGATGAGAATCAAAAAGACACAGGCTGGCAATCTTACACTCCAGCAATATTTACCATAGCCAGCATTTGGAAGCAACGAAAATGTCCATCAACAGAGGAATGCACAAAGAAGAGGTGGTTCATGTACACAACGGAATATGACCCCAATAAAAAATATAAAGTGAATTTAAAAAACAAATATAAGTAGGGAGACATCAGCTTTGGGGGGTTTATCTGGGCACATTCCCCTCTAATTTATAACCGAGGAACACCACTGGCAGGAAGGTCTGTTTCCCTAGTTACCAGAGTGGGGAAAGCAGAAATGCTGCCGCCCTCTGCCCGTTACCTGCAACAGCAGCTTTAAAACGTGTGCTAAGGGTCACTTCATATCCACAAGTACTGGAGGGCTGTAAATGAAACCTGCCCTCAAAATGTCTTGAGGGAGGTAACGGCCACATTATTTCAAAATGTGGCACATACTTCAAGAAAACAATTTGGAGAGGTAAGCTGTACTCACAGTTTGAAGAAAAAAAGGACATGCCTGAAAGCTCAATTTCAAGGGGTTATGAGACGCATGCAAATCCAACCACAAAGAGTTATCAGCTCACACCAGTCACAATAATCATCAGCAAAAATACTACAATCAATAAATGCTGAAGGGGTTGTGGAGAAGTGCATACCCTCAACTTTAAGTGGGATGTAACCTGGTAAGAGCCACTAACGAGAACAGAATGGAGGTGCCTTTACAAGGTAAACATTTTGCTACCATATGATCCAGCAGGCCCACTCCTGGGCCTATAAACTAAGAAGACAGAATTGGAAAGACACAGCCAGGCAAATGTGCATTGCAGCAGTATCACAGGAGCCAAGACTTGCAAGCAACCAAACAGTCCATCAACAGATGAGTGGACAAAGAAGAACGGGTTCATATACACATGGAATATTAGCCAAGGAAAAAAATGACACAGTGCCATTTGCAGCCACGTAGATGAGTCTAGAGGTAATCACGCAACTTGTAGTGAGTCAGAAAGTGAAAGACACATATCCTATGATATCACGTATAGGGGTTACCTAAAAATTGATACCAGTGAAGATATTTCCGCAGAGAAAGGCAATCACAGATTTATTAAACAAACTTATGGTTCACCAATGGAAAGGTGTGAGCATTGGATACATTAGGTTACTGGGGTTAACAGAGATATACAAACACAGGTGAAGTATAAAATCACCAAAGACCTACGGAACACCGAGAGAAGACTACTCAACATTGTGTCATAACTTACATGGGAAAAGGATCCGAAGAAGAATAGATATATGTATATGTGTAAAAGAACCACATCTTGCACTCCTAGAACAAGCAAAACATTTTAATCAAACTTGCTGTGATAAAAATAAAAATTAAATTAAAAAATGAACAAGCAGTAGTGAGACATAAACATAAGGGGTTCTTTCCTGGCACTTTCCATTCTAATTTACAACCTAGAACACGACTTCCATTGAGGCTCTGTGGCCCTACAAACCACATTTGGTAAAGGACAACTTCTGCCGCCTTGTGGCCGTTTCACACAACAGCAGCTCTAAAACCCAGCGCTAATGGTTAGTCGATATTCAAAATAATTGCAGGCCTGTAAATGACACTTGCCCTGAAAGCAAATCCTTGGGTCGTAAATCCAGCAAAAAACTCAAAAGAGGTGCATATTTGAAAATGACACTTTCAAAAGGCATATTTTATGCACATTTTGTCTTCTTTTTCTTTTTGTTTCTTTCTTTTTTTTTGTTAAAAAGGGGCATGGAAAAAGGCTTAACATCAGGAAGTAATAAAGCCATGGAAATCCAGTCTACAAAAATGTTCACCTCACAGCCGTCAGAATGATCATAAGCAAAAAAGTCTACAAAGAATAAATGCTGAAGGTGTATTAGAGAACTGCATACCCTCTAGCTGCTGGTGGGATGTAACCTGGGAACAGCCAATAGTGAGAACAGAATGGAGGTGCTTTTCAAGGTAAAAATTGAGCTACCAGGTGATCTGGTAGGCCCACTGATGGACCTATCACCTGAGTAGACCAGAATCAAAAAGACACAGGCTGCCAATCCTGCACTGCAGCAACATATACCATAGCCGAGACGTGGAAGAAACCAAAATGTCCATCAACAGAAAAATGCACCAAGAAGTAGTCGTCCATGTACACAATGGAATATTAGCCATGGAAAAGCATGGACCAGTGCCCTTGGCACCACCATAGAAGGATCTAGAGATAATCACCCAACTTGAAGTAAGAAAGTAACCAAAAGACAGATATCCTATGACATCACTTGTAAGGTGTTACCTAAAAATAGATACCCATGTAATAATTTCCAAGAGTAGGATACACAGAGATTCAGAAAACCAAATTACGTTTAACCAAATGGAAAGGTGTAAGGAATGTATGAATTAGGATGTTGGGGTGAACAGACATGTACTAAAACATATGAAATATATAATCACAAAATACCTATGGAATACCAAGAGAGGTCTACTCAACACTCTCTCATAACATACAGGGGAAAGGAGCCAAAGAGTTACAGACAGATACATTGATATGATGAACCAGATTCTGTACACCTAGGAGAAGCTACACTTTTATCAAATTTTCCCTGATAATTAATAAAAATTAAATTTAAAAAACAAACAACAATTAAGGAGATATAAGCTCTTGGGGGTTTGCGCTGGCACATTCCACTCTAATTTGCAGCCTACTCACACGATTTCCAGGAAATCTCTTTTGCCCAAAAACCCAGAGTTAGAAATGTAGAAATGCGGCCACTTTGTGGCCGTTTCCCGCAAGGGTGGCTTTAAACCCACAGCTAACGGTCACTTAACATTCACAAGGACACAGGGCTGTAAAGGACACCTGCCCTCAAATATTGTGCTTAGGTAGGGAATGGCCAAAAAAACTCGACACTGACAAATTTTTCAAGGAGATAGCATGAAGAGGTAAGTTTTACTCACTCTTTTTCAAAAAGAGGAAAATGGAGAAAAGCTCAACATCAGGTATTATTAGACTCATGCAAATCTAACCCACAAAAAGATTTCAACTCAAGCAAGTCAACTACCATCAGCAAAAAGTCTACAAACAATAAATGCTGAAGGGGTTTTAGAGAACTGTGTACCCTCTAGCTGCTTGTGAGATGTAAAGTGGTAAGAGCCAATAATGAGAATATAAAGGAGCTCCGTTTAAAAGTAAAAATTGAGCGACCATTCCATACAGCAGGCCCACCGCTCAGCCCCTCACCTGAGAAGACCAGTGTTGAGAAGGCATAGGCTGCAACAGCTGCACTGCAGGAATTGCACAATAGCCAAGACACGGAAGCAAGCAAAATGTCCATCAACAGATGAATGGATAAACAAGTGGTCCATGTACACCATGGAATATTAGCCATGGAAAGCAATGAAGCACTGCTCTTTGAGACACCATAAATGAGACTACAGATGAACACAGAACATGTGGTAAGTCGGAAAGCAAAAGACACATATTATGACATCACTTATAGGCATTATCTAACAACTGACACAAATGAACATGTTTCCACAGAGAAAGACACTCACAGACTTAGAAAACATACTATGCTTATCTAAAAAGAAAGGTGGGGGGAATGGATAAATTAAGATTAGGGTTGCCATTTGTGTACAAATACCTATTAAATACATACAGCAAAAAGACCGACCAGATAGCAACGGATGTCTACAGAACACTCTGCATTAATTTACATGGGAAGAGGATCTGTACATTAATATATATATATATATATATATATATTATATATATTACATATATGTGTGTAATGTACAAATTACTCAGATTGTGTACACCTAGGACAAACAATATTCTAATCATTACTCCGATTTACAAAACTTAAAACAACGAACAAGAATTAATGTGACATAAACTTACCGGGTTTTTTCCTGGCACATTCCATTCGAATTTACAACCTGGGAACAGGACTTCCAGAAAGGCTCTGCTGCCCTAGTAACCGGATTTGGGAATGGAGAAATGCTGCCGCCTTGTGGCCGTTTCCCACAACAGCAGCTTTAAACTCAGTGCTAATGCTCACTAAATATTCACACTCATTGCAAACCTGTAAATGACACCTGCCCTCAAAAAAAATCCTGGGCTTGAAAATCGACCAAAAAATTCAAAAGAGGGCAACCTTCCAAGAAGACAATTTCAAGAGGTTTATTGTACTTACAGTTTTTTTCTGTTTTTGTTTAACAGAAGTAAAAAAAGGCGTGGAAAAATGCTGAAATATGTTAGGAATTATTAAAGACATGCAAATCCAAATTACAAAAACCTATCAGCTCACACCAGTCAGAATGGCCATCAGCAAAAATTCTGCAAACAATAAATGCTGAAGGGGTTGTGGAGAAAGGCGTACCCTCGGTTCAAAGTGGGACATGGTAAGAGCCAGTAATGAAAACACAAAGGATGTTCCTTGAAAAGGTACATATTGGGCTACCATTCAATCAAGCCTACCCACTGCTGAGCCTATCGCCTGAGAGGATGAGAATCAAAAAGACACAGGCTGGCAATCTTACACTCCAGCAATATTTACCATAGCCAGCATTTGGAAGCAACGAAAATGTCCATCAACAGAGGAATGCACAAAGAAGAGGTGGTTCATGTACACAACGGAATATGACTCCAATAAAAAATATAAAGTGAATTTAAAAAACAAATATAAGTAGGGAGACATCAGCTTTGGGGGGTTTATCTGGGCACATTCCCCTCTAATTTATAACCGAGGAACACCACTGGCAGGAAGGTCTGTTTCCCTAGTTACCAGAGTGGGGAAAGCAGAAATGCTGCCGCCCTCTGCCCGTTACCTGCAACAGCAGCTTTAAAACGTGTGCTAAGGGTCACTTCATATCCACAAGTACTGGAGGGCTGTAAATGAAACCTGCCCTCAAAATGTCTTGAGGGAGGTAACGGCCACATTATTTCAAAATGTGGCACATACTTCAAGAAAACAATTTGGAGAGGTAAGCTGTACTCACAGTTTGAAGAAAAAAAGGACATGCCTGAAAGCTCAATTTCAAGGGGTTATGAGACGCATGCAAATCCAACCACAAAGAGTTATCAGCTCACACCAGTCACAATAATCATCAGCAAAAATACTACAATCAATAAATGCTGAAGGGGTTGTGGAGAAGTGCATACCCTCAACTTTAAGTGGGATGTAACCTGGTAAGAGCCACTAACGAGAACAGAATGGAGGTGCCTTTACAAGGTAAACATTTTGCTACCATATGATCCAGCAGGCCCACTCCTGGGCCTATAAACTAAGAAGACAGAATTGGAAAGACACAGCCAGGCAAATGTGCATTGCAGCAGTATCACAGGAGCCAAGACTTGCAAGCAACCAAACAGTCCATCAACAGATGAGTGGACAAAGAAGAACGGGTTCATATACACATGGAATATTAGCCAAGGAAAAAAATGACACAGTGCCATTTGCAGCCACGTAGATGAGTCTAGAGGTAATCACGCAACTTGTAGTGAGTCAGAAAGTGAAAGACACATATCCTATGATATCACGTATAGGGGTTACCTAAAAATTGATACCAGTGAAGATATTTCCGCAGAGAAAGGCAATCACAGATTTATTAAACAAACTTATGGTTCACCAATGGAAAGGTGTGAGCATTGGATACATTAGGTTACTGGGGTTAACAGAGATATACAAACACAGGTGAAGTATAAAATCACCAAAGACCTACGGAACACCGAGAGAAGACTACTCAACATTGTGTCATAACTTACATGGGAAAAGGATCCGAAGAAGAATAGATATATGTATATGTGTAAAAGAACCACATCTTGCACTCCTAGAACAAGCAAAACATTTTAATCAAACTTGCTGTGATAAAAATAAAAATTAAATTAAAAAATGAACAAGCAGTAGTGAGACATAAACATAAGGGGTTCTTTCCTGGCACTTTCCATTCTAATTTACAACCTAGAACACGACTTCCATTGAGGCTCTGTGGCCCTACAAACCACATTTGGTAAAGGACAACTTCTGCCGCCTTGTGGCCGTTTCACACAACAGCAGCTCTAAAACCCAGCGCTAATGGTTAGTCGATATTCAAAATAATTGCAGGCCTGTAAATGACACTTGCCCTGAAAGCAAATCCTTGGGTCGTAAATCCAGCAAAAAACTCAAAAGAGGTGCATATTTGAAAATGACACTTTCAAAAGGCATATTTTATGCACATTTTGTCTTCTTTTTCTTTTTGTTTCTTTCTTTTTTTTTTGTTAAAAAGGGGCATGGAAAAAGGCTTAACATCAGGAAGTAATAAAGCCATGGAAATCCAGTCTACAAAAATGTTCACCTCACAGCCGTCAGAATGATCATAAGCAAAAAAGTCTACAAAGAATAAATGCTGAAGGTGTATTAGAGAACTGCATACCCTCTAGCTGCTGGTGGGATGTAACCTGGGAACAGCCAATAGTGAGAACAGAATGGAGGTGCTTTTCAAGGTAAAAATTGAGCTACCAGGTGATCTGGTAGGCCCACTGATGGACCTATCACCTGAGTAGACCAGAATCAAAAAGACACAGGCTGCCAATCCTGCACTGCAGCAACATATACCATAGCCGAGACGTGGAAGAAACCAAAATGTCCATCAACAGAAAAATGCACCAAGAAGTAGTCGTCCATGTACACAATGGAATATTAGCCATGGAAAAGCATGGACCAGTGCCCTTGGCACCACCATAGAAGGATCTAGAGATAATCACCCAACTTGAAGTAAGAAAGTAACCAAAAGACAGATATCCTATGACATCACTTGTAAGGTGTTACCTAAAAATAGATACCCATGTAATAATTTCCAAGAGTAGGATACACAGAGATTCAGAAAACCAAATTACGTTTAACCAAATGGAAAGGTGTAAGGAATGTATGAATTAGGATATTGGGGTGAACAGACATGTACTAAAACATATGAAATATATAATCACAAAATACCTATGGAATACCAAGAGAGGTCTACTCAACACTCTCTCATAACATACAGGGGAAAGGAGCCAAAGAGTTACAGACAGATACATTGATATGATGAACCAGATTCTGTACACCTAGGAGAAGCTACACTTTTATCAAATTTTCCCTGATAAATAATAAAAATTAAATTTAAAAAACAAACAACAATTAAGGAGATATAAGCTCTTGGGGGTTTGCGTTGGCACATTCCACTCTAATTTGCAGCCTACTCACACGATTTCCAGGAAATCTCTTTTGCCCAAAAACCCAGAGTTAGAAATGTAGAAATGCGGCCACTTTGTGGCCGTTTCCCGCAAGGGTGGCTTTAAACCCACAGCTAACGGTCACTTAACATTCACAAGGACACAGGGCTGTAAAGGACACCTGCCCTCAAATATTGTGCTTAGGTAGGGAATGGCCAAAAAAACTCGACACTGACAAATTTTTCAAGGAGATAGCATGAAGAGGTAAGTTTTACTCACTCTTTTTCAAAAAGAGGAAAATGGAGAAAAGCTCAACATCAGGTATTATTAGACTCATGCAAATCTAACCCACAAAAAGATTTCAACTCAAGCAAGTCAACTACCATCAGCAAAAAGTCTACAAACAATAAATGCTGAAGGGGTTTTAGAGAACTGTGTACCCTCTAGCTGCTTGTGAGATGTAAAGTGGTAAGAGCCAATAATGAGAATATAAAGGAGCTCCGTTTAAAAGTAAAAATTGAGCGACCATTCCATACAGCAGGCCCACCGCTCAGCCTCTCACCTGAGAAGACCAGCGTTGAGAAGGCATAGGCTGCAACAGCTGCACTGCAGGAATTTCACAATAGCCAAGACACGGAAGCAAGCAAAATGTCCATCAACAGATGAATGGATAAAGAAGTGGCCCATGTACACCATGGAATATTAGCCATGGAAAACAATGAAGCACTGCTCTTTGAGACACCATAAATGAGACGACAGATGAACACAGAACATGTGGTAAGTCGGAAAGCAAGACACATATTATGACATCACTTATAGGCATTATCTAACAACTGACACAAATGAACATGTTTCCACAGAGAAAGACACTCACAGACTTAGAAAACATACTATGCTTATCTAAAAAGAAAGGTGGGGGGAATGGATAAATTAAGATTAGGGTTGCCATTTGTGTACAAATACCTATTAAATACATACAGCAAAAAGACCGACCAGATAGCAACGGATGTCTACAGAACACTCTGCATTAATTTACATGGGAAGAGGATCTGTACATTTATATATATATATATATATATATAATATACATTACATATATGTGTGTAATGTACAAATTACTCAGATTGTGTACACCTAGGACAAACAATATTCTAATCATTACTCCGATTTAAAAAACTTAAAACAACGAACAAGAATTAATGTGACATAAACTTACCGGGTTTTTTCCTGGCACATTCCATTCGAATTTACAACCTGGGAACAGGACTTCCAGAAAGGCTCTGCTGCCCTAGTAACCGGATTTGGGAATGGAGAAATGCTGCCGCCTTGTGGCCGTTTCCCACAACAGCAGCTTTAAACTCAGTGCTAATGCTCACTAAATATTCACACTCATTGCAAACCTGTAAATGACACCTGCCCTCAAAAAAAATCCTGGGCTTGAAAATCGACCAAAAAATTCAAAAGAGGGCAACCTTCCAAGAAGACAATTTCAAGAGGTTTATTGTACTTACAGTTTTTTTCTGTTTTTGTTTAACAGAAGTAAAAAAAGGCGTGGAAAAATGCTGAAATATGTTAGGAATTATTAAAGACATGCAAATCCAAATTACAAAAACCTATCAGCTCACACCAGTCAGAATGGCCATCAGCAAAAATTCTGCAAACAATAAATGCTGAAGGGGTTGTGGAGAAAGGCGTACCCTCGGTTCAAAGTGGGACATGGTAAGAGCCAGTAATGAAAACACAAAGGCTGTTCCTTGAAAAGGTACATATTGGGCTACCATTCAATCAAGCCTACCCACTGCTGAGCCTATCGCCTGAGAGGATGAGAATCAAAAAGACACAGGCTGGCAATCTTACACTCCAGCAATATTTACCATAGCCAGCATTTGGAAGCAACGAAAATGTCCATCAACAGAGGAATGCACAAAGAAGAGGTGGTTCATGTACACAACGGAATATGACTCCAATAAAAAATATAAAGTGAATTTAAAAAACAAATATAAGTAGGGAGACATCAGCTTTGGGGGGTTTATCTGGGCACATTCCCCTCTAATTTATAACCGAGGAACACCACTGGCAGGAAGGTCTGTTTCCCTAGTTACCAGAGTGGGGAAAGCAGAAATGCTGCCGCCCTCTGCCCGTTACCTGCAACAGCAGCTTTAAAACGTGTGCTAAGGGTCACTTCATATCCACAAGTACTGGAGGGCTGTAAATGAAACCTGCCCTCAAAATGTCTTGAGGGAGGTAACGGCCACATTATTTCAAAATGTGGCACATACTTCAAGAAAACAATTTGGAGAGGTAAGCTGTACTCACAGTTTGAAGAAAAAAAGGACATGCCTGAAAGCTCAATTTCAAGGGGTTATGAGACGCATGCAAATCCAACCACAAAGAGTTATCAGCTCACACCAGTCACAATAATCATCAGCAAAAATACTACAATCAATAAATGCTGAAGGGGTTGTGGAGAAGTGCATACCCTCAACTTTAAGTGGGATGTAACCTGGTAAGAGCCACTAACGAGAACAGAATGGAGGTGCCTTTACAAGGTAAACATTTTGCTACCATATGATCCAGCAGGCCCACTCCTGGGCCTATAAACTAAGAAGACAGAATTGGAAAGACACAGCCAGGCAAATGTGCATTGCAGCAGTATCACAGGAGCCAAGACTTGCAAGCAACCAAAAAGTCCATCAACAGATGAGTGGACAAAGAAGAACGGGTTCATATACACATGGAATATTAGCCAAGGAAAAAAATGACACAGTGCCATTTGCAGCCACGTAGATGAGTCTAGAGGTAATCACGCAACTTGTAGTGAGTCAGAAAGTGAAAGACACATATCCTATGATATCACGTATAGGGGTTACCTAAAAATTGATACCAGTGAAGATATTTCCGCAGAGAAAGGCAATCACAGATTTATTAAACAAACTTATGGTTCACCAATGGAAAGGTGTGAGCATTGGATACATTAGGTTACTGGGGTTAACAGAGATATACAAACACAGGTGAAGTATAAAATCACCAAAGACCTACGGAACACCGAGAGAAGACTACTCAACATTGTGTCATAACTTACATGGGAAAAGGATCCGAAGAAGAATAGATATATGTATATGTGTAAAAGAACCACATCTTGCACTCCTAGAACAAGCAAAACATTTTAATCAAACTTGCTGTGATAAAAATAAAAATTAAATTAAAAAATGAACAAGCAGTAGTGAGACATAAACATAAGGGGTTCTTTCCTGGCACTTTCCATTCTAATTTACAACCTAGAACACGACTTCCATTGAGGCTCTGTGGCCCTACAAACCACATTTGGTAAAGGACAACTTCTGCCGCCTTGTGGCCGTTTCACACAACAGCAGCTCTAAAACCCAGCGCTAATGGTTAGTCGATATTCAAAATAATTGCAGGCCTGTAAATGACACTTGCCCTGAAAGCAAATCCTTGGGTCGTAAATCCAGCAAAAAACTCAAAAGAGGTGCATATTTGAAAATGACACTTTCAAAAGGCATATTTTATGCACATTTTGTCTTCTTTTTCTTTTTGTTTCTTTCTTTTTTTTTGTTAAAAAGGGGCATGGAAAAAGGCTTAACATCAGGAAGTAATAAAGCCATGGAAATCCAGTCTACAAAAATGTTCACCTCACAGCCGTCAGAATGATCATAAGCAAAAAAGTCTACAAAGAATAAATGCTGAAGGTGTATTAGAGAACTGCATACCCTCTAGCTGCTGGTGGGATGTAACCTGGGAACAGCCAATAGTGAGAACAGAATGGAGGTGCTTTTCAAGGTAAAAATTGAGCTACCAGGTGATCTGGTAGGCCCACTGATGGACCTATCACCTGAGTAGACCAGAATCAAAAAGACACAGGCTGCCAATCCTGCACTGCAGCAACATATACCATAGCCGAGACGTGGAAGAAACCAAAATGTCCATCAACAGAAAAATGCACCAAGAAGTAGTCGTCCATGTACACAATGGAATATTAGCCATGGAAAAGCATGGACCAGTGCCCTTGGCACCACCATAGAAGGATCTAGAGATAATCACCCAACTTGAAGTAAGAAAGTAACCAAAAGACAGATATCCTATGACATCACTTGTAAGGTGTTACCTAAAAATAGATACCCATGTAATAATTTCCAAGAGTAGGATACACAGAGATTCAGAAAACCAAATTACGTTTAACCAAATGGAAAGGTGTAAGGAATGTATGAATTAGGATATTGGGGTGAACAGACATGTACTAAAACATATGAAATATATAATCACAAAATACCTATGGAATACCAAGAGAGGTCTACTCAACACTCTCTCATAACATACAGGGGAAAGGAGCCAAAGAGTTACAGACAGATACATTGATATGATGAACCAGATTCTGTACACCTAGGAGAAGCTACACTTTTATCAAATTTTCCCTGATAATTAATAAAAATTAAATTTAAAAAACAAACAACAATTAAGGAGATATAAGCTCTTGGGGGTTTGCGCTGGCACATTCCACTCTAATTTGCAGCCTACTCACACGATTTCCAGGAAATCTCTTTTGCCCAAAAACCCAGAGTTAGAAATGTAGAAATGCGGCCACTTTGTGGCCGTTTCCCGCAAGGGTGGCTTTAAACCCACAGCTAACGGTCACTTAACATTCACAAGGACACAGGGCTGTAAAGGACACCTGCCCTCAAATATTGTGCTTAGGTAGGGAATGGCCAAAAAAACTCGACACTGACAAATTTTTCAAGGAGATAGCATGAAGAGGTAAGTTTTACTCACTCTTTTTCAAAAAGAGGAAAATGGAGAAAAGCTCAACATCAGGTATTATTAGACTCATGCAAATCTAACCCACAAAAAGATTTCAACTCAAGCAAGTCAACTACCATCAGCAAAAAGTCTACAAACAATAAATGCTGAAGGGGTTTTAGAGAACTGTGTACCCTCTAGCTGCTTGTGAGATGTAAAGTGGTAAGAGCCAATAATGAGAATATAAAGGAGCTCCGTTTAAAAGTAAAAATTGAGCGACCATTCCATACAGCAGGCCCACCGCTCAGCCCCTCACCTGAGAAGACCAGAGTTGAGAAGGCATAGGCTGCAACAGCTGCACTGCAGGAATTGCACAATAGCCAAGACACGGAAGCAAGCAAAATGTCCATCAACAGATGAATGGATAAACAAGTGGTCCATGTACACCATGGAATATTAGCCATGGAAAGCAATGAAGCACTGCTCTTTGAGACACCATAAATGAGACTACAGATGAACACAGAACATGTGGTAAGTCGGAAAGCAAAAGACACATATTATGACATCACTTATAGGCATTATCTAACAACTGACACAAATGAACATGTTTCCACAGAGAAAGACACTCACAGACTTAGAAAACATACTATGCTTATCTAAAAAGAAAGGTGGGGGGAATGGATAAATTAAGATTAGGGTTGCCATTTGTGTACAAATACCTATTAAATACATACAGCAAAAAGACCGACCAGATAGCAACGGATGTCTACAGAACACTCTGCATTAATTTACATGGGAAGAGGATCTGTACATTAATATATATATATATATATATATATATTATATACATTACATATATGTGTGTAATGTACAAATTACTCAGATTGTGTACACCTAGGACAAACAATATTCTAATCATTACTCCGATTTAAAAAACTTAAAACAACGAACAAGAATTAATGTGACATAAACTTACCGGGTTTTTTCCTGGCACATTCCATTCGAATTTACAACCTGGGAACAGGACTTCCAGAAAGGCTCTGCTGCCCTAGTAACCGGATTTGGGAATGGAGAAATGCTGCCGCCTTGTGGCCGTTTCCCACAACAGCAGCTTTAAACTCAGTGCTAATGGTCACTAAATATTCACACTCATTGCAAACCTGTAAATGACACCTGCCCTCAAAAAAAATCCTGGGCTTGAAAATCGACCAAAAAATTCAAAAGAGGGCAACCTTCCAAGAAGACAATTTCAAGAGGTTTATTGTACTTACAGTTTTTTTCTGTTTTTGTTTAACAGAAGTAAAAAAAGGCGTGGAAAAATGCTGAAATATGTTAGGAATTATTAAAGACATGCAAATCCAAATTACAAAAACCTATCAGCTCACACCAGTCAGAATGGCCATCAGCAAAAATTCTGCAAACAATAAATGCTGAAGGGGTTGTGGAGAAAGGCGTACCCTCGGTTCAAAGTGGGACATGGTAAGAGCCAGTAATGAAAACACAAAGGATGTTCCTTGAAAAGGTACATATTGGGCTACCATTCAATCAAGCCTACCCACTGCTGAGCCTATCGCCTGAGAGGATGAGAATCAAAAAGACACAGGCTGGCAATCTTACACTCCAGCAATATTTACCATAGCCAGCATTTGGAAGCAACGAAAATGTCCATCAACAGAGGAATGCACAAAGAAGAGGTGGTTCATGTACACAACGGAATATGACTCCAATAAAAAATATAAAGTGAATTTAAAAAACAAATATAAGTAGGGAGACATCAGCTTTGGGGGGTTTATCTGGGCACATTCCCCTCTAATTTATAACCGAGGAACACCACTGGCAGGAAGGTCTGTTTCCCTAGTTACCAGAGTGGGGAAAGCAGAAATGCTGCCGCCCTCTGCCCGTTACCTGCAACAGCAGCTTTAAAACGTGTGCTAAGGGTCACTTCATATCCACAAGTACTGGAGGGCTGTAAATGAAACCTGCCCTCAAAATGTCTTGAGGGAGGTAACGGCCACATTATTTCAAAATGTGGCACATACTTCAAGAAAACAAGTTGGAGAGGTAAGCTGTACTCACAGTTTGAAGAAAAAAAGGACATGCCTGAAAGCTCAATTTCAAGGGGTTATGAGACGCATGCAAATCCAACCACAAAGAGTTATCAGCTCACACCAGTCACAATAATCATCAGCAAAAATACTACAATCAATAAATGCTGAAGGGGTTGTGGAGAAGTGCATACCCTCAACTTTAAGTGGGATGTAACCTGGTAAGAGCCACTAACGAGAACAGAATGGAGGTGCCTTTACAAGGTAAACATTTTGCTACCATATGATCCAGCAGGCCCACTCCTGGGCCTATAAACTAAGAAGACAGAATTGGAAAGACACAGCCAGGCAAATGTGCATTGCAGCAGTATCACAGGAGCCAAGACTTGCAAGCAACCAAAAAGTCCATCAACAGATGAGTGGACAAAGAAGAACGGGTTCATATACACATGGAATATTAGCCAAGGAAAAAAATGACACAGTGCCATTTGCAGCCACGTAGATGAGTCTAGAGGTAATCACGCAACTTGTAGTGAGTCAGAAAGTGAAAGACACATATCCTATGATATCACGTATAGGGGTTACCTAAAAATTGATACCAGTGAAGATATTTCCGCAGAGAAAGGCAATCACAGATTTATTAAACAAACTTATGGTTCACCAATGGAAAGGTGTGAGCATTGGATACATTAGGTTACTGGGGTTAACAGAGATATACAAACACAGGTGAAGTATAAAATCACCAAAGACCTACGGAACACCGAGAGAAGACTACTCAACATTGTGTCATAACTTACATGGGAAAAGGATCCGAAGAAGAATAGATATATGTATATGTGTAAAAGAACCACATCTTGCACTCCTAGAACAAGCAAAACATTTTAATCAAACTTGCTGTGATAAAAATAAAAATTAAATTAAAAAATGAACAAGCAGTAGTGAGACATAAACATAAGGGGTTCTTTCCTGGCACTTTCCATTCTAATTTACAACCTAGAACACGACTTCCATTGAGGCTCTGTGGCCCTACAAACCACATTTGGTAAAGGACAACTTCTGCCGCCTTGTGGCCGTTTCACACAACAGCAGCTCTAAAACCCAGCGCTAATGGTTAGTCGATATTCAAAATAATTGCAGGCCTGTAAATGACACTTGCCCTGAAAGCAAATCCTTGGGTCGTAAATCCAGCAAAAAACTCAAAAGAGGTGCATATTTGAAAATGACACTTTCAAAAGGCATATTTTATGCACATTTTGTCTTCTTTTTCTTTTTGTTTCTTTCTTTTTTTTTGTTAAAAAGGGGCATGGAAAAAGGCTTAACATCAGGAAGTAATAAAGCCATGGAAATCCAGTCTACAAAAATGTTCACCTCACAGCCGTCAGAATGATCATAAGCAAAAAAGTCTACAAAGAATAAATGCTGAAGGTGTATTAGAGAACTGCATACCCTCTAGCTGCTGGTGGGATGTAACCTGGGAACAGCCAATAGTGAGAACAGAATGGAGGTGCTTTTCAAGGTAAAAATTGAGCTACCAGGTGATCTGGTAGGCCCACTGATGGACCTATCACCTGAGTAGACCAGAATCAAAAAGACACAGGCTGCCAATCCTGCACTGCAGCAACATATACCATAGCCGAGACGTGGAAGAAACCAAAATGTCCATCAACAGAAAAATGCACCAAGAAGTAGTCGTCCATGTACACAATGGAATATTAGCCATGGAAAAGCATGGACCAGTGCCCTTGGCACCACCATAGAAGGATCTAGAGATAATCACCCAACTTGAAGTAAGAAAGTAACCAAAAGACAGATATCCTATGACATCACTTGTAAGGTGTTACCTAAAAATAGATACCCATGTAATAATTTCCAAGAGTAGGATACACAGAGATTCAGAAAACCAAATTACGTTTAACCAAATGGAAAGGTGTAAGGAATGTATGAATTAGGATATTGGGGTGAACAGACATGTACTAAAACATATGAAATATATAATCACAAAATACCTATGGAATACCAAGAGAGGTCTACTCAACACTCTCTCATAACATACAGGGGAAAGGAGCCAAAGAGTTACAGACAGATACATTGATATGATGAACCAGATTCTGTACACCTAGGAGAAGCTACACTTTTATCAAATTTTCCCTGATAATTAATAAAAATTAAATTTAAAAAACAAACAACAATTAAGGAGATATAAGCTCTTGGGGGTTTGCGCTGGCACATTCCACTCTAATTTGCAGCCTACTCACACGATTTCCAGGAAATCTCTTTTGCCCAAAAACCCAGAGTTAGAAATGTAGAAATGCGGCCACTTTGTGGCCGTTTCCCGCAAGGGTGGCTTTAAACCCACAGCTAACGGTCACTTAACATTCACAAGGACACAGGGCTGTAAAGGACACCTGCCCTCAAATATTGTGCTTAGGTAGGGAATGGCCAAAAAAACTCGACACTGACAAATTTTTCAAGGAGATAGCATGAAGAGGTAAGTTTTACTCACTCTTTTTCAAAAAGAGGAAAATGGAGAAAAGCTCAACATCAGGTATTATTAGACTCATGCAAATCTAACCCACAAAAAGATTTCAACTCAAGCAAGTCAACTGCCATCAGCAAAAAGTCTACAAACAATAAATGCTGAAGGGGTTTTAGAGAACTGTGTACCCTCTAGCTGCTTGTGATATGTAAAGTGGTAAGAGCCAATAATGAGAATATAAAGGAGCTCCGTTTAAAAGTAAAAATTGAGCGACCATTCCATACAGCAGGCCCACCGCTCAGCCTCTCACCTGAGAAGACCAGAGTTGAGAAGGCATAGGCTGCAACAGCTGCACTGCAGGAATTGCACAATAGCCAAGACACGGAAGCAAGCAAAATGTCCATCAACAGATGAATGGATAAAGAAGTGGTCCATGTACACCATGGAATATTAGCCATGGAAAACAATGAAGCACTGCTCTTTGAGACACCATAAATGAGACGACAGATGAACACAGAACATGTGGTAAGTCGGAAAGCAAGACACATATTATGACATCACTTATAGGCATTATCTAACAACTGACACAAATGAACATGTTTCCACAGAGAAAGACACTCACAGACTTAGAAAACATACTATGCTTATCTAAAAAGAAAGGTGGGGGGAATGGATAAATTAAGATTAGGGTTGCCATTTGTGTACAAATACCTATTAAATACATACAGCAAAAAGACCGACCAGATAGCAACGGATGTCTACAGAACACTCTGCATTAATTTACATGGGAAGAGGATCTGTACATTAACATATATATATATATATATATATATATATATATATATATATATAATATACATTACATATATGTGTGTAATGTACAAATTACTCAGATTGTGTACACCTAGGACAAACAATATTCTAATCATTACTCCGATTTAAAAAACTTAAAACAACGAACAAGAATTAATGTGACATAAACTTACCGGGTTTTTTCCTGGCACATTCCATTCGAATTTACAACCTGGGAACAGGACTTCCAGAAAGGCTCTGCTGCCCTAGTAACCGGATTTGGGAATGGAGAAATGCTGCCGCCTTGTGGCCGTTTCCCACAACAGCAGCTTTAAACTCAGTGCTAATGGTCACTAAATATTCACACTCATTGCAAACCTGTAAATGACACCTGCCCTCAAAAAAAATCCTGGGCTTGAAAATCGACCAAAAAATTCAAAAGAGGGCAACCTTCCAAGAAGACAATTTCAAGAGGTTTATTGTACTTACAGTTTTTTTCTGTTTTTGTTTAACAGAAGTAAAAAAAGGCGTGGAAAAATGCTGAAATATGTTAGGAATTATTAAAGACATGCAAATCCAAATTACAAAAACCTATCAGCTCACACCAGTCAGAATGGCCATCAGCAAAAATTCTGCAAACAATAAATGCTGAAGGGGTTGTGGAGAAAGGCGTACCCTCGGTTCAAAGTGGGACATGGTAAGAGCCAGTAATGAAAACACAAAGGATGTTCCTTGAAAAGGTACATATTGGGCTACCATTCAATCAAGCCTACCCACTGCTGAGCCTATCGCCTGAGAGGATGAGAATCAAAAAGACACAGGCTGGCAATCTTACACTCCAGCAATATTTACCATAGCCAGCATTTGGAAGCAACGAAAATGTCCATCAACAGAGGAATGCACAAAGAAGAGGTGGTTCATGTACACAACGGAATATGACTCCAATAAAAAATATAAAGTGAATTTAAAAAACAAATATAAGTAGGGAGACATCAGCTTTGGGGGGTTTATCTGGGCACATTCCCCTCTAATTTATAACCGAGGAACACCACTGGCAGGAAGGTCTGTTTCCCTAGTTACCAGAGTGGGGAAAGCAGAAATGCTGCCGCCCTCTGCCCGTTACCTGCAACAGCAGCTTTAAAACGTGTGCTAAGGGTCACTTCATATCCACAAGTACTGGAGGGCTGTAAATGAAACCTGCCCTCAAAATGTCTTGAGGGAGGTAACGGCCACATTATTTCAAAATGTGGCACATACTTCAAGAAAACAATTTGGAGAGGTAAGCTGTACTCACAGTTTGAAGAAAAAAAGGACATGCCTGAAAGCTCAATTTCAAGGGGTTATGAGACGCATGCAAATCCAACCACAAAGAGTTATCAGCTCACACCAGTCACAATAATCATCAGCAAAAATACTACAATCAATAAATGCTGAAGGGGTTGTGGAGAAGTGCATACCCTCAACTTTAAGTGGGATGTAACCTGGTAAGAGCCACTAACGAGAACAGAATGGAGGTGCCTTTACAAGGTAAACATTTTGCTACCATATGATCCAGCAGGCCCACTCCTGGGCCTATAAACTAAGAAGACAGAATTGGAAAGACACAGCCAGGCAAATGTGCATTGCAGCAGTATCACAGGAGCCAAGACTTGCAAGCAACCAAAAAGTCCATCAACAGATGAGTGGACAAAGAAGAACGGGTTCATATACACATGGAATATTAGCCAAGGAAAAAAATGACACAGTGCCATTTGCAGCCACGTAGATGAGTCTAGAGGTAATCACGCAACTTGTAGTGAGTCAGAAAGTGAAAGACACATATCCTATGATATCACGTATAGGGGTTACCTAAAAATTGATACCAGTGAAGATATTTCCGCAGAGAAAGGCAATCACAGATTTATTAAACAAACTTATGGTTCACCAATGGAAAGGTGTGAGCATTGGATACATTAGGTTACTGGGGTTAACAGAGATATACAAACACAGGTGAAGTATAAAATCACCAAAGACCTACGGAACACCGAGAGAAGACTACTCAACATTGTGTCATAACTTACATGGGAAAAGGATCCGAAGAAGAATAGATATATGTATATGTGTAAAAGAACCACATCTTGCACTCCTAGAACAAGCAAAACATTTTAATCAAACTTGCTGTGATAAAAATAAAAATTAAATTAAAAAATGAACAAGCAGTAGTGAGACATAAACATAAGGGGTTCTTTCCTGGCACTTTCCATTCTAATTTACAACCTAGAACACGACTTCCATTGAGGCTCTGTGGCCCTACAAACCACATTTGGTAAAGGACAACTTCTGCCGCCTTGTGGCCGTTTCACACAACAGCAGCTCTAAAACCCAGCGCTAATGGTTAGTCGATATTCAAAATAATTGCAGGCCTGTAAATGACACTTGCCCTGAAAGCAAATCCTTGGGTCGTAAATCCAGCAAAAAACTCAAAAGAGGTGCATATTTGAAAATGACACTTTCAAAAGGCATATTTTATGCACATTTTGTCTTCTTTTTCTTTTTGTTTCTTTCTTTTTTTTTGTTAAAAAGGGGCATGGAAAAAGGCTTAACATCAGGAAGTAATAAAGCCATGGAAATCCAGTCTACAAAAATGTTCACCTCACAGCCGTCAGAATGATCATAAGCAAAAAAGTCTACAAAGAATAAATGCTGAAGGTGTATTAGAGAACTGCATACCCTCTAGCTGCTGGTGGGATGTAACCTGGGAACAGCCAATAGTGAGAACAGAATGGAGGTGCTTTTCAAGGTAAAAATTGAGCTACCAGGTGATCTGGTAGGCCCACTGATGGACCTATCACCTGAGTAGACCAGAATCAAAAAGACACAGGCTGCCAATCCTGCACTGCAGCAACATATACCATAGCCGAGACGTGGAAGAAACCAAAATGTCCATCAACAGAAAAATGCACCAAGAAGTAGTCGTCCATGTACACAATGGAATATTAGCCATGGAAAAGCATGGACCAGTGCCCTTGGCACCACCATAGAAGGATCTAGAGATAATCACCCAACTTGAAGTAAGAAAGTAACCAAAAGACAGATATCCTATGACATCACTTGTAAGGTGTTACCTAAAAATAGATACCCATGTAATAATTTCCAAGAGTAGGATACACAGAGATTCAGAAAACCAAATTACGTTTAACCAAATGGAAAGGTGTAAGGAATGTATGAATTAGGATATTGGGGTGAACAGACATGTACTAAAACATATGAAATATATAATCACAAAATACCTATGGAATACCAAGAGAGGTCTACTCAACACTCTCTCATAACATACAGGGGAAAGGAGCCAAAGAGTTACAGACAGATACATTGATATGATGAACCAGATTCTGTACACCTAGGAGAAGCTACACTTTTATCAAATTTTCCCTGATAATTAATAAAAATTAAATTTAAAAAACAAACAACAATTAAGGAGATATAAGCTCTTGGGGGTTTGCGCTGGCACATTCCACTCTAATTTGCAGCCTACTCACACGATTTCCAGGAAATCTCTTTTGCCCAAAAACCCAGAGTTAGAAATGTAGAAATGCGGCCACTTTGTGGCCGTTTCCCGCAAGGGTGGCTTTAAACCCACAGCTAACGGTCACTTAACATTCACAAGGACACAGGGCTGTAAAGGACACCTGCCCTCAAATATTGTGCTTAGGTAGGGAATGGCCAAAAAAACTCGACACTGACAAATTTTTCAAGGAGATAGCATGAAGAGGTAAGTTTTACTCACTCTTTTTCAAAAAGAGGAAAATGGAGAAAAGCTCAACATCAGGTATTATTAGACTCATGCAAATCTAACCCACAAAAAGATTTCAACTCAAGCAAGTCAACTGCCATCAGCAAAAAGTCTACAAACAATAAATGCTGAAGGGGTTTTAGAGAACTGTGTACCCTCTAGCTGCTTGTGATATGTAAAGTGGTAAGAGCCAATAATGAGAATATAAAGGAGCTCCGTTTAAAAGTAAAAATTGAGCGACCATTCCATACAGCAGGCCCACCGCTCAGCCTCTCACCTGAGAAGACCAGAGTTGAGAAGGCATAGGCTGCAACAGCTGCACTGCAGGAATTGCACAATAGCCAAGACACGGAAGCAAGCAAAATGTCCATCAACAGATGAATGGATAAAGAAGTGGTCCATGTACACCATGGAATATTAGCCATGGAAAACAATGAAGCACTGCTCTTTGAGACACCATAAATGAGACGACAGATGAACACAGAACATGTGGTAAGTCGGAAAGCAAGACACATATTATGACATCACTTATAGGCATTATCTAACAACTGACACAAATGAACATGTTTCCACAGAGAAAGACACTCACAGACTTAGAAAACATACTATGCTTATCTAAAAAGAAAGGTGGGGGGAATGGATAAATTAAGATTAGGGTTGCCATTTGTGTACAAATACCTATTAAATACATACAGCAAAAAGACCGACCAGATAGCAACGGATGTCTACAGAACACTCTGCATTAATTTACATGGGAAGAGGATCTGTACATTAACATATATATATATATATATATATATATATATATATATATATATATACATTACATATATGTGTGTAATGTACAAATTACTCAGATTGTGTACACCTAGGACAAACAATATTCTAATCATTACTCCGATTTACAAAACTTAAAACAACGAACAAGAATTAATGTGACATAAACTTACCGGGTTTTTTCCTGGCACATTCCATTCGAATTTACAACCTGGGAACAGGACTTCCAGAAAGGCTCTGCTGCCCTAGTAACCGGATTTGGGAATGGAGAAATGCTGCCGCCTTGTGGCCGTTTCCCACAACAGCAGCTTTAAACTCAGTGCTAATGCTCACTAAATATTCACACTCATTGCAAACCTGTAAATGACACCTGCCCTCAAAAAAAATCCTGGGCTTGAAAATCGACCAAAAAATTCAAAAGAGGGCAACCTTCCAAGAAGACAATTTCAAGAGGTTTATTGTACTTACAGTTTTTTTCTGTTTTTGTTTAACAGAAGTAAAAAAAGGCGTGGAAAAATGCTGAAATATGTTAGGAATTATTAAAGACATGCAAATCCAAATTACAAAAACCTATCAGCTCACACCAGTCAGAATGGCCATCAGCAAAAATTCTGCAAACAATAAATGCTGAAGGGGTTGTGGAGAAAGGCGTACCCTTGGTTCAAAGTGGGACATGGTAAGAGCCAGTAATGAAAACACAAAGGATATTCCTTGAAAAGGTACATATTGGGCTACCATTCAATCAAGCCTACCCACTGCTGAGCCTATCGCCTGAGAGGATGAGAATCAAAAAGACACAGGCTGGCAATCTTACACTCCAGCAATATTTACCATAGCCAGCATTTGGAAGCAACGAAAATGTCCATCAACAGAGGAATGCACAAAGAAGAAGTGGTTCATGTACACAACGGAATATGACTCCAATAAAAAATATAAAGTGAATTTAAAAAACAAATATAAGTAGGGAGACATCAGCTTTGGGGGGTTTATCTGGGCACATTCCCCTCTAATTTATAACCGAGGAACACCACTGGCAGGAAGGTCTGTTTCCCTAGTTACCAGAGTGGGGAAAGCAGAAATGCTGCCGCCCTCTGCCCGTTACCTGCAACAGCAGCTTTAAAACGTGTGCTAAGGGTCACTTCATATCCACAAGTACTGGAGGGCTGTAAATGAAACCTGCCCTCAAAATGTCTTGAGGGAGGTAACGGCCACATTATTTCAAAATGTGGCACATACTTCAAGAAAACAATTTGGAGAGGTAAGCTGTACTCACAGTTTGAAGAAAAAAAGGACATGCCTGAAAGCTCAATTTCAAGGGGTTATGAGACGCATGCAAATCCAACCACAAAGAGTTATCAGCTCACACCAGTCACAATAATCATCAGCAAAAATACTACAATCAATAAATGCTGAAGGGGTTGTGGAGAAGTGCATACCCTCAACTTTAAGTGGGATGTAACCTGGTAAGAGCCACTAACGAGAACAGAATGGAGGTGCCTTTACAAGGTAAACATTTTGCTACCATATGATCCAGCAGGCCCACTCCTGGGCCTATAAACTAAGAAGACAGAATTGGAAAGACACAGCCAGGCAAATGTGCATTGCAGCAGTATCACAGGAGCCAAGACTTGCAAGCAACCAAAAAGTCCATCAACAGATGAGTGGACAAAGAAGAACGGGTTCATATACACATGGAATATTAGCCAAGGAAAAAAATGACACAGTGCCATTTGCAGCCACGTAGATGAGTCTAGAGGTAATCACGCAACTTGTAGTGAGTCAGAAAGTGAAAGACACATATCCTATGATATCACGTATAGGGGTTACCTAAAAATTGATACCAGTGAAGATATTTCCGCAGAGAAAGGCAATCACAGATTTATTAAACAAACTTATGGTTCACCAATGGAAAGGTGTGAGCATTGGATACATTAGGTTACTGGGGTTAACAGAGATATACAAACACAGGTGAAGTATAAAATCACCAAAGACCTACGGAACACCGAGAGAAGACTACTCAACATTGTGTCATAACTTACATGGGAAAAGGATCCGAAGAAGAATAGATATATGTATATGTGTAAAAGAACCACATCTTGCACTCCTAGAACAAGCAAAACATTTTAATCAAACTTGCTGTGATAAAAATAAAAATTAAATTAAAAAATGAACAAGCAGTAGTGAGACATAAACATAAGGGGTTCTTTCCTGGCACTTTCCATTCTAATTTACAACCTAGAACACGACTTCCATTGAGGCTCTGTGGCCCTACAAACCACATTTGGTAAAGGACAACTTCTGCCGCCTTGTGGCCGTTTCACACAACAGCAGCTCTAAAACCCAGCGCTAATGGTTAGTCGATATTCAAAATAATTGCAGGCCTGTAAATGACACTTGCCCTGAAAGCAAATCCTTGGGTCGTAAATCCAGCAAAAAACTCAAAAGAGGTGCATATTTGAAAATGACACTTTCAAAAGGCATATTTTATGCACATTTTGTCTTCTTTTTCTTTTTGTTTCTTTCTTTTTTTTTGTTAAAAAGGGGCATGGAAAAAGGCTTAACATCAGGAAGTAATAAAGCCATGGAAATCCAGTCTACAAAAATGTTCACCTCACAGCCGTCAGAATGATCATAAGCAAAAAAGTCTACAAAGAATAAATGCTGAAGGTGTATTAGAGAACTGCATACCCTCTAGCTGCTGGTGGGATGTAACCTGGGAACAGCCAATAGTGAGAACAGAATGGAGGTGCTTTTCAAGGTAAAAATTGAGCTACCAGGTGATCTGGTAGGCCCACTGATGGACCTATCACCTGAGTAGACCAGAATCAAAAAGACACAGGCTGCCAATCCTGCACTGCAGCAACATATACCATAGCCGAGACGTGGAAGAAACCAAAATGTCCATCAACAGAAAAATGCACCAAGAAGTAGTCGTCCATGTACACAATGGAATATTAGCCATGGAAAAGCATGGACCAGTGCCCTTGGCACCACCATAGAAGGATCTAGAGATAATCACCCAACTTGAAGTAAGAAAGTAACCAAAAGACAGATATCCTATGACATCACTTGTAAGGTGTTACCTAAAAATAGATACCCATGTAATAATTTCCAAGAGTAGGATACACAGAGATTCAGAAAACCAAATTACGTTTAACCAAATGGAAAGGTGTAAGGAATGTATGAATTAGGATATTGGGGTGAACAGACATGTACTAAAACATATGAAATATATAATCACAAAATACCTATGGAATACCAAGAGAGGTCTACTCAACACTCTCTCATAACATACAGGGGAAAGGAGCCAAAGAGTTACAGACAGATACATTGATATGATGAACCAGATTCTGTACACCTAGGAGAAGCTACACTTTTATCAAATTTTCCCTGATAATTAATAAAAATTAAATTTAAAAAACAAACAACAATTAAGGAGATATAAGCTCTTGGGGGTTTGCGCTGGCACATTCCACTCTAATTTGCAGCCTACTCACACGATTTCCAGGAAATCTCTTTTGCCCAAAAACCCAGAGTTAGAAATGTAGAAATGCGGCCACTTTGTGGCCGTTTCCCGCAAGGGTGGCTTTAAACCCACAGCTAACGGTCACTTAACATTCACAAGGACACAGGGCTGTAAAGGACACCTGCCCTCAAATATTGTGCTTAGGTAGGGAATGGCCAAAAAAACTCGACACTGACAAATTTTTCAAGGAGATAGCATGAAGAGGTAAGTTTTACTCACTCTTTTTCAAAAAGAGGAAAATGGAGAAAAGCTCAACATCAGGTATTATTAGACTCATGCAAATCTAACCCACAAAAAGATTTCAACTCAAGCAAGTCAACTGCCATCAGCAAAAAGTCTACAAACAATAAATGCTGAAGGGGTTTTAGAGAACTGTGTACCCTCTAGCTGCTTGTGATATGTAAAGTGGTAAGAGCCAATAATGAGAATATAAAGGAGCTCCGTTTAAAAGTAAAAATTGAGCGACCATTCCATACAGCAGGCCCACCGCTCAGCCTCTCACCTGAGAAGACCAGAGTTGAGAAGGCATAGGCTGCAACAGCTGCACTGCAGGAATTGCACAATAGCCAAGACACGGAAGCAAGCAAAATGTCCATCAACAGATGAATGGATAAAGAAGTGGTCCATGTACACCATGGAATATTAGCCATGGAAAACAATGAAGCACTGCTCTTTGAGACACCATAAATGAGACGACAGATGAACACAGAACATGTGGTAAGTCGGAAAGCAAGACACATATTATGACATCACTTATAGGCATTATCTAACAACTGACACAAATGAACATGTTTCCACAGAGAAAGACACTCACAGACTTAGAAAACATACTATGCTTATCTAAAAAGAAAGGTGGGGGGAATGGATAAATTAAGATTAGGGTTGCCATTTGTGTACAAATACCTATTAAATACATACAGCAAAAAGACCGACCAGATAGCAACGGATGTCTACAGAACACTCTGCATTAATTTACATGGGAAGAGGATCTGTACATTAACATATATATATATATATATATATATATATATATATATATATATATATATATATATATATAATATACATTACATATATGTGTGTAATGTACAAATTACTCAGATTGTGTACACCTAGGACAAACAATATTCTAATCATTACTCCGATTTAAAAAACTTAAAACAACGAACAAGAATTAATGTGACATAAACTTACCGGGTTTTTTCCTGGCACATTCCATTCGAATTTACAACCTGGGAACAGGACTTCCAGAAAGGCTCTGCTGCCCTAGTAACCGGATTTGGGAATGGAGAAATGCTGCCGCCTTGTGGCCGTTTCCCACAACAGCAGCTTTAAACTCAGTGCTAATGCTCACTAAATATTCACACTCATTGCAAACCTGTAAATGACACCTGCCCTCAAAAAAAATCCTGGGCTTGAAAATCGACCAAAAAATTCAAAAGAGGGCAACCTTCCAAGAAGACAATTTCAAGAGGTTTATTGTACTTACAGTTTTTTTCTGTTTTTGTTTAACAGAAGTAAAAAAAGGCGTGGAAAAATGCTGAAATATGTTAGGAATTATTAAAGACATGCAAATCCAAATTACAAAAACCTATCAGCTCACACCAGTCAGAATGGCCATCAGCAAAAATTCTGCAAACAATAAATGCTGAAGGGGTTGTGGAGAAAGGCGTACCCTTGGTTCAAAGTGGGACATGGTAAGAGCCAGTAATGAAAACACAAAGGATATTCCTTGAAAAGGTACATATTGGGCTACCATTCAATCAAGCCTACCCACTGCTGAGCCTATCGCCTGAGAGGATGAGAATCAAAAAGACACAGGCTGGCAATCTTACACTCCAGCAATATTTACCATAGCCAGCATTTGGAAGCAACGAAAATGTCCATCAACAGAGGAATGCACAAAGAAGAAGTGGTTCATGTACACAACGGAATATGACTCCAATAAAAAATATAAAGTGAATTTAAAAAACAAATATAAGTAGGGAGACATCAGCTTTGGGGGGTTTATCTGGGCACATTCCCCTCTAATTTATAACCGAGGAACACCACTGGCAGGAAGGTCTGTTTCCCTAGTTACCAGAGTGGGGAAAGCAGAAATGCTGCCGCCCTCTGCCCGTTACCTGCAACAGCAGCTTTAAAACGTGTGCTAAGGGTCACTTCATATCCACAAGTACTGGAGGGCTGTAAATGAAACCTGCCCTCAAAATGTCTTGAGGGAGGTAACGGCCACATTATTTCAAAATGTGGCACATACTTCAAGAAAACAATTTGGAGAGGTAAGCTGTACTCACAGTTTGAAGAAAAAAAGGACATGCCTGAAAGCTCAATTTCAAGGGGTTATGAGACGCATGCAAATCCAACCACAAAGAGTTATCAGCTCACACCAGTCACAATAATCATCAGCAAAAATACTACAATCAATAAATGCTGAAGGGGTTGTGGAGAAGTGCATACCCTCAACTTTAAGTGGGATGTAACCTGGTAAGAGCCACTAACGAGAACAGAATGGAGGTGCCTTTACAAGGTAAACATTTTGCTACCATATGATCCAGCAGGCCCACTCCTGGGCCTATAAACTAAGAAGACAGAATTGGAAAGACACAGCCAGGCAAATGTGCATTGCAGCAGTATCACAGGAGCCAAGACTTGCAAGCAACCAAAAAGTCCATCAACAGATGAGTGGACAAAGAAGAACGGGTTCATATACACATGGAATATTAGCCAAGGAAAAAAATGACACAGTGCCATTTGCAGCCACGTAGATGAGTCTAGAGGTAATCACGCAACTTGTAGTGAGTCAGAAAGTGAAAGACACATATCCTATGATATCACGTATAGGGGTTACCTAAAAATTGATACCAGTGAAGATATTTCCGCAGAGAAAGGCAATCACAGATTTATTAAACAAACTTATGGTTCACCAATGGAAAGGTGTGAGCATTGGATACATTAGGTTACTGGGGTTAACAGAGATATACAAACACAGGTGAAGTATAAAATCACCAAAGACCTACGGAACACCGAGAGAAGACTACTCAACATTGTGTCATAACTTACATGGGAAAAGGATCCGAAGAAGAATAGATATATGTATATGTGTAAAAGAACCACATCTTGCACTCCTAGAACAAGCAAAACATTTTAATCAAACTTGCTGTGATAAAAATAAAAATTAAATTAAAAAATGAACAAGCAGTAGTGAGACATAAACATAAGGGGTTCTTTCCTGGCACTTTCCATTCTAATTTACAACCTAGAACACGACTTCCATTGAGGCTCTGTGGCCCTACAAACCACATTTGGTAAAGGACAACTTCTGCCGCCTTGTGGCCGTTTCACACAACAGCAGCTCTAAAACCCAGCGCTAATGGTTAGTCGATATTCAAAATAATTGCAGGCCTGTAAATGACACTTGCCCTGAAAGCAAATCCTTGGGTCGTAAATCCAGCAAAAAACTCAAAAGAGGTGCATATTTGAAAATGACACTTTCAAAAGGCATATTTTATGCACATTTTGTCTTCTTTTTCTTTTTGTTTCTTTCTTTTTTTTTGTTAAAAAGGGGCATGGAAAAAGGCTTAACATCAGGAAGTAATAAAGCCATGGAAATCCAGTCTACAAAAATGTTCACCTCACAGCCGTCAGAATGATCATAAGCAAAAAAGTCTACAAAGAATAAATGCTGAAGGTGTATTAGAGAACTGCATACCCTCTAGCTGCTGGTGGGATGTAACCTGGGAACAGCCAATAGTGAGAACAGAATGGAGGTGCTTTTCAAGGTAAAAATTGAGCTACCAGGTGATCTGGTAGGCCCACTGATGGACCTATCACCTGAGTAGACCAGAATCAAAAAGACACAGGCTGCCAATCCTGCACTGCAGCAACATATACCATAGCCGAGACGTGGAAGAAACCAAAATGTCCATCAACAGAAAAATGCACCAAGAAGTAGTCGTCCATGTACACAATGGAATATTAGCCATGGAAAAGCATGGACCAGTGCCCTTGGCACCACCATAGAAGGATCTAGAGATAATCACCCAACTTGAAGTAAGAAAGTAACCAAAAGACAGATATCCTATGACATCACTTGTAAGGTGTTACCTAAAAATAGATACCCATGTAATAATTTCCAAGAGTAGGATACACAGAGATTCAGAAAACCAAATTACGTTTAACCAAATGGAAAGGTGTAAGGAATGTATGAATTAGGATATTGGGGTGAACAGACATGTACTAAAACATATGAAATATATAATCACAAAATACCTATGGAATACCAAGAGAGGTCTACTCAACACTCTCTCATAACATACAGGGGAAAGGAGCCAAAGAGTTACAGACAGATACATTGATATGATGAACCAGATTCTGTACACCTAGGAGAAGCTACACTTTTATCAAATTTTCCCTGATAATTAATAAAAATTAAATTTAAAAAACAAACAACAATTAAGGAGATATAAGCTCTTGGGGGTTTGCGCTGGCACATTCCACTCTAATTTGCAGCCTACTCACACGATTTCCAGGAAATCTCTTTTGCCCAAAAACCCAGAGTTAGAAATGTAGAAATGCGGCCACTTTGTGGCCGTTTCCCGCAAGGGTGGCTTTAAACCCACAGCTAACGGTCACTTAACATTCACAAGGACACAGGGCTGTAAAGGACACCTGCCCTCAAATATTGTGCTTAGGTAGGGAATGGCCAAAAAAACTCGACACTGACAAATTTTTCAAGGAGATAGCATGAAGAGGTAAGTTTTACTCACTCTTTTTCAAAAAGAGGAAAATGGAGAAAAGCTCAACATCAGGTATTATTAGACTCATGCAAATCTAACCCACAAAAAGATTTCAACTCAAGCAAGTCAACTGCCATCAGCAAAAAGTCTACAAACAATAAATGCTGAAGGGGTTTTAGAGAACTGTGTACCCTCTAGCTGCTTGTGATATGTAAAGTGGTAAGAGCCAATAATGAGAATATAAAGGAGCTCCGTTTAAAAGTAAAAATTGAGCGACCATTCCATACAGCAGGCCCACCGCTCAGCCTCTCACCTGAGAAGACCAGAGTTGAGAAGGCATAGGCTGCAACAGCTGCACTGCAGGAATTGCACAATAGCCAAGACACGGAAGCAAGCAAAATGTCCATCAACAGATGAATGGATAAAGAAGTGGTCCATGTACACCATGGAATATTAGCCATGGAAAACAATGAAGCACTGCTCTTTGAGACACCATAAATGAGACGACAGATGAACACAGAACATGTGGTAAGTCGGAAAGCAAGACACATATTATGACATCACTTATAGGCATTATCTAACAACTGACACAAATGAACATGTTTCCACAGAGAAAGACACTCACAGACTTAGAAAACATACTATGCTTATCTAAAAAGAAAGGTGGGGGGAATGGATAAATTAAGATTAGGGTTGCCATTTGTGTACAAATACCTATTAAATACATACAGCAAAAAGACCGACCAGATAGCAACGGATGTCTACAGAACACTCTGCATTAATTTACATGGGAAGAGGATCTGTACATTATATATATATATATATATATATATATATATTATATATATTACATATATGTGTGTAATGTACAAATTACTCAGATTGTGTACACCTAGGACAAACAATATTCTAATCATTACTCCGATTTACAAAACTTAAAACAACGAACAAGAATTAATGTGACATAAACTTACCGGGTTTTTTCCTGGCACATTCCATTCGAATTTACAACCTGGGAACAGGACTTCCAGAAAGGCTCTGCTGCCCTAGTAACCGGATTTGGGAATGGAGAAATGCTGCCGCCTTGTGGCCGTTTCCCACAACAGCAGCTTTAAACTCAGTGCTAATGCTCACTAAATATTCACACTCATTGCAAACCTGTAAATGACACCTGCCCTCAAAAAAAATCCTGGGCTTGAAAATCGACCAAAAAATTCAAAAGAGGGCAACCTTCCAAGAAGACAATTTCAAGAGGTTTATTGTACTTACAGTTTTTTTCTGTTTTTGTTTAACAGAAGTAAAAAAAGGCGTGGAAAAATGCTGAAATATGTTAGGAATTATTAAAGACATGCAAATCCAAATTACAAAAACCTATCAGCTCACACCAGTCAGAATGGCCATCAGCAAAAATTCTGCAAACAATAAATGCTGAAGGGGTTGTGGAGAAAGGCGTACCCTCGGTTCAAAGTGGGACATGGTAAGAGCCAGTAATGAAAACACAAAGGATGTTCCTTGAAAAGGTACATATTGGGCTACCATTCAATCAAGCCTACCCACTGCTGAGCCTATCGCCTGAGAGGATGAGAATCAAAAAGACACAGGCTGGCAATCTTACACTCCAGCAATATTTACCATAGCCAGCATTTGGAAGCAACGAAAATGTCCATCAACAGAGGAATGCACAAAGAAGAGGTGGTTCATGTACACAACGGAATATGACTCCAATAAAAAATATAAAGTGAATTTAAAAAACAAATATAAGTAGGGAGACATCAGCTTTGGGGGGTTTATCTGGGCACATTCCCCTCTAATTTATAACCGAGGAACACCACTGGCAGGAAGGTCTGTTTCCCTAGTTACCAGAGTGGGGAAAGCAGAAATGCTGCCGCCCTCTGCCCGTTACCTGCAACAGCAGCTTTAAAACGTGTGCTAAGGGTCACTTCATATCCACAAGTACTGGAGGGCTGTAAATGAAACCTGCCCTCAAAATGTCTTGAGGGAGGTAACGGCCACATTATTTCAAAATGTGGCACATACTTCAAGAAAACAATTTGGAGAGGTAAGCTGTACTCACAGTTTGAAGAAAAAAAGGACATGCCTGAAAGCTCAATTTCAAGGGGTTATGAGACGCATGCAAATCCAACCACAAAGAGTTATCAGCTCACACCAGTCACAATAATCATCAGCAAAAATACTACAATCAATAAATGCTGAAGGGGTTGTGGAGAAGTGCATACCCTCAACTTTAAGTGGGATGTAACCTGGTAAGAGCCACTAACGAGAACAGAATGGAGGTGCCTTTACAAGGTAAACATTTTGCTACCATATGATCCAGCAGGCCCACTCCTGGGCCTATAAACTAAGAAGACAGAATTGGAAAGACACAGCCAGGCAAATGTGCATTGCAGCAGTATCACAGGAGCCAAGACTTGCAAGCAACCAAAAAGTCCATCAACAGATGAGTGGACAAAGAAGAACGGGTTCATATACACATGGAATATTAGCCAAGGAAAAAAATGACACAGTGCCATTTGCAGCCACGTAGATGAGTCTAGAGGTAATCACGCAACTTGTAGTGAGTCAGAAAGTGAAAGACACATATCCTATGATATCACGTATAGGGGTTACCTAAAAATTGATACCAGTGAAGATATTTCCGCAGAGAAAGGCAATCACAGATTTATTAAACAAACTTATGGTTCACCAATGGAAAGGTGTGAGCATTGGATACATTAGGTTACTGGGGTTAACAGAGATATACAAACACAGGTGAAGTATAAAATCACCAAAGACCTACGGAACACCGAGAGAAGACTACTCAACATTGTGTCATAACTTACATGGGAAAAGGATCCGAAGAAGAATAGATATATGTATATGTGTAAAAGAACCACATCTTGCACTCCTAGAACAAGCAAAACATTTTAATCAAACTTGCTGTGATAAAAATAAAAATTAAATTAAAAAATGAACAAGCAGTAGTGAGACATAAACATAAGGGGTTCTTTCCTGGCACTTTCCATTCTAATTTACAACCTAGAACACGACTTCCATTGAGGCTCTGTGGCCCTACAAACCACATTTGGTAAAGGACAACTTCTGCCGCCTTGTGGCCGTTTCACACAACAGCAGCTCTAAAACCCAGCGCTAATGGTTAGTCGATATTCAAAATAATTGCAGGCCTGTAAATGACACTTGCCCTGAAAGCAAATCCTTGGGTCGTAAATCCAGCAAAAAACTCAAAAGAGGTGCATATTTGAAAATGACACTTTCAAAAGGCATATTTTATGCACATTTTGTCTTCTTTTTCTTTTTGTTTCTTTCTTTTTTTTTGTTAAAAAGGGGCATGGAAAAAGGCTTAACATCAGGAAGTAATAAAGCCATGGAAATCCAGTCTACAAAAATGTTCACCTCACAGCCGTCAGAATGATCATAAGCAAAAAAGTCTACAAAGAATAAATGCTGAAGGTGTATTAGAGAACTGCATACCCTCTAGCTGCTGGTGGGATGTAACCTGGGAACAGCCAATAGTGAGAACAGAATGGAGGTGCTTTTCAAGGTAAAAATTGAGCTACCAGGTGATCTGGTAGGCCCACTGATGGACCTATCACCTGAGTAGACCAGAATCAAAAAGACACAGGCTGCCAATCCTGCACTGCAGCAACATATACCATAGCCGAGACGTGGAAGAAACCAAAATGTCCATCAACAGAAAAATGCACCAAGAAGTAGTCGTCCATGTACACAATGGAATATTAGCCATGGAAAAGCATGGACCAGTGCCCTTGGCACCACCATAGAAGGATCTAGAGATAATCACCCAACTTGAAGTAAGAAAGTAACCAAAAGACAGATATCCTATGACATCACTTGTAAGGTGTTACCTAAAAATAGATACCCATGTAATAATTTCCAAGAGTAGGATACACAGAGATTCAGAAAACCAAATTACGTTTAACCAAATGGAAAGGTGTAAGGAATGTATGAATTAGGATATTGGGGTGAACAGACATGTACTAAAACATATGAAATATATAATCACAAAATACCTATGGAATACCAAGAGAGGTCTACTCAACACTCTCTCATAACATACAGGGGAAAGGAGCCAAAGAGTTACAGACAGATACATTGATATGATGAACCAGATTCTGTACACCTAGGAGAAGCTACACTTTTATCAAATTTTCCCTGATAATTAATAAAAATTAAATTTAAAAAACAAACAACAATTAAGGAGATATAAGCTCTTGGGGGTTTGCGCTGGCACATTCCACTCTAATTTGCAGCCTACTCACACGATTTCCAGGAAATCTCTTTTGCCCAAAAACCCAGAGTTAGAAATGTAGAAATGCGGCCACTTTGTGGCCGTTTCCCGCAAGGGTGGCTTTAAACCCACAGCTAACGGTCACTTAACATTCACAAGGACACAGGGCTGTAAAGGACACCTGCCCTCAAATATTGTGCTTAGGTAGGGAATGGCCAAAAAAACTCGACACTGACAAATTTTTCAAGGAGATAGCATGAAGAGGTAAGTTTTACTCACTCTTTTTCAAAAAGAGGAAAATGGAGAAAAGCTCAACATCAGGTATTATTAGACTCATGCAAATCTAACCCACAAAAAGATTTCAACTCAAGCAAGTCAACTGCCATCAGCAAAAAGTCTACAAACAATAAATGCTGAAGGGGTTTTAGAGAACTGTGTACCCTCTAGCTGCTTGTGATATGTAAAGTGGTAAGAGCCAATAATGAGAATATAAAGGAGCTCCGTTTAAAAGTAAAAATTGAGCGACCATTCCATACAGCAGGCCCACCGCTCAGCCTCTCACCTGAGAAGACCAGAGTTGAGAAGGCATAGGCTGCAACAGCTGCACTGCAGGAATTGCACAATAGCCAAGACACGGAAGCAAGCAAAATGTCCATCAACAGATGAATGGATAAAGAAGTGGTCCATGTACACCATGGAATATTAGCCATGGAAAACAATGAAGCACTGCTCTTTGAGACACCATAAATGAGACGACAGATGAACACAGAACATGTGGTAAGTCGGAAAGCAAGACACATATTATGACATCACTTATAGGCATTATCTAACAACTGACACAAATGAACATGTTTCCACAGAGAAAGACACTCACAGACTTAGAAAACATACTATGCTTATCTAAAAAGAAAGGTGGGGGGAATGGATAAATTAAGATTAGGGTTGCCATTTGTGTACAAATACCTATTAAATACATACAGCAAAAAGACCGACCAGATAGCAACGGATGTCTACAGAACACTCTGCATTAATTTACATGGGAAGAGGATCTGTACATTAATATATATATATATATATATATATATATATTATATATATTACATATATGTGTGTAATGTACAAATTACTCAGATTGTGTACACCTAGGACAAACAATATTCTAATCATTACTCCGATTTACAAAACTTAAAACAACGAACAAGAATTAATGTGACATAAACTTACCGGGTTTTTTCCTGGCACATTCCATTCGAATTTACAACCTGGGAACAGGACTTCCAGAAAGGCTCTGCTGCCCTAGTAACCGGATTTGGGAATGGAGAAATGCTGCCGCCTTGTGGCCGTTTCCCACAACAGCAGCTTTAAACTCAGTGCTAATGCTCACTAAATATTCACACTCATTGCAAACCTGTAAATGACACCTGCCCTCAAAAAAAATCCTGGGCTTGAAAATCGACCAAAAAATTCAAAAGAGGGCAACCTTCCAAGAAGACAATTTCAAGAGGTTTATTGTACTTACAGTTTTTTTCTGTTTTTGTTTAACAGAAGTAAAAAAAGGCGTGGAAAAATGCTGAAATATGTTAGGAATTATTAAAGACATGCAAATCCAAATTACAAAAACCTATCAGCTCACACCAGTCAGAATGGCCATCAGCAAAAATTCTGCAAACAATAAATGCTGAAGGGGTTGTGGAGAAAGGCGTACCCTCGGTTCAAAGTGGGACATGGTAAGAGCCAGTAATGAAAACACAAAGGATGTTCCTTGAAAAGGTACATATTGGGCTACCATTCAATCAAGCCTACCCACTGCTGAGCCTATCGCCTGAGAGGATGAGAATCAAAAAGACACAGGCTGGCAATCTTACACTCCAGCAATATTTACCATAGCCAGCATTTGGAAGCAACGAAAATGTCCATCAACAGAGGAATGCACAAAGAAGAGGTGGTTCATGTACACAACGGAATATGACTCCAATAAAAAATATAAAGTGAATTTAAAAAACAAATATAAGTAGGGAGACATCAGCTTTGGGGGGTTTATCTGGGCACATTCCCCTCTAATTTATAACCGAGGAACACCACTGGCAGGAAGGTCTGTTTCCCTAGTTACCAGAGTGGGGAAAGCAGAAATGCTGCCGCCCTCTGCCCGTTACCTGCAACAGCAGCTTTAAAACGTGTGCTAAGGGTCACTTCATATCCACAAGTACTGGAGGGCTGTAAATGAAACCTGCCCTCAAAATGTCTTGAGGGAGGTAACGGCCACATTATTTCAAAATGTGGCACATACTTCAAGAAAACAATTTGGAGAGGTAAGCTGTACTCACAGTTTGAAGAAAAAAAGGACATGCCTGAAAGCTCAATTTCAAGGGGTTATGAGACGCATGCAAATCCAACCACAAAGAGTTATCAGCTCACACCAGTCACAATAATCATCAGCAAAAATACTACAATCAATAAATGCTGAAGGGGTTGTGGAGAAGTGCATACCCTCAACTTTAAGTGGGATGTAACCTGGTAAGAGCCACTAACGAGAACAGAATGGAGGTGCCTTTACAAGGTAAACATTTTGCTACCATATGATCCAGCAGGCCCACTCCTGGGCCTATAAACTAAGAAGACAGAATTGGAAAGACACAGCCAGGCAAATGTGCATTGCAGCAGTATCACAGGAGCCAAGACTTGCAAGCAACCAAAAAGTCCATCAACAGATGAGTGGACAAAGAAGAACGGGTTCATATACACATGGAATATTAGCCAAGGAAAAAAATGACACAGTGCCATTTGCAGCCACGTAGATGAGTCTAGAGGTAATCACGCAACTTGTAGTGAGTCAGAAAGTGAAAGACACATATCCTATGATATCACGTATAGGGGTTACCTAAAAATTGATACCAGTGAAGATATTTCCGCAGAGAAAGGCAATCACAGATTTATTAAACAAACTTATGGTTCACCAATGGAAAGGTGTGAGCATTGGATACATTAGGTTACTGGGGTTAACAGAGATATACAAACACAGGTGAAGTATAAAATCACCAAAGACCTACGGAACACCGAGAGAAGACTACTCAACATTGTGTCATAACTTACATGGGAAAAGGATCCGAAGAAGAATAGATATATGTATATGTGTAAAAGAACCACATCTTGCACTCCTAGAACAAGCAAAACATTTTAATCAAACTTGCTGTGATAAAAATAAAAATTAAATTAAAAAATGAACAAGCAGTAGTGAGACATAAACATAAGGGGTTCTTTCCTGGCACTTTCCATTCTAATTTACAACCTAGAACACGACTTCCATTGAGGCTCTGTGGCCCTACAAACCACATTTGGTAAAGGACAACTTCTGCCGCCTTGTGGCCGTTTCACACAACAGCAGCTCTAAAACCCAGCGCTAATGGTTAGTCGATATTCAAAATAATTGCAGGCCTGTAAATGACACTTGCCCTGAAAGCAAATCCTTGGGTCGTAAATCCAGCAAAAAACTCAAAACAGGTGCATATTTGAAAATGACACTTTCAAAAGGCATATTTTATGCACATTTTGTCTTCTTTTTCTTTTTGTTTCTTTCTTTTTTTTTTGTTAAAAAGGGGCATGGAAAAAGGCTTAACATCAGGAAGTAATAAAGCCATGGAAATCCAGTCTACAAAAATGTTCACCTCACAGCCGTCAGAATGATCATAAGCAAAAAAGTCTACAAAGAATAAATGCTGAAGGTGTATTAGAGAACTGCATACCCTCTAGCTGCTGGTGGGATGTAACCTGGGAACAGCCAATAGTGAGAACAGAATGGAGGTGCTTTTCAAGGTAAAAATTGAGCTACCAGGTGATCTGGTAGGCCCACTGATGGACCTATCACCTGAGTAGACCAGAATCAAAAAGACACAGGCTGCCAATCCTGCACTGCAGCAACATATACCATAGCCGAGACGTGGAAGAAACCAAAATGTCCATCAACAGAAAAATGCACCAAGAAGTAGTCGTCCATGTACACAATGGAATATTAGCCATGGAAAAGCATGGACCAGTGCCCTTGGCACCACCATAGAAGGATCTAGAGATAATCACCCAACTTGAAGTAAGAAAGTAACCAAAAGACAGATATCCTATGACATCACTTGTAAGGTGTTACCTAAAAATAGATACCCATGTAATAATTTCCAAGAGTAGGATACACAGAGATTCAGAAAACCAAATTACGTTTAACCAAATGGAAAGGTGTAAGGAATGTATGAATTAGGATATTGGGGTGAACAGACATGTACTAAAACATATGAAATATATAATCACAAAATACCTATGGAATACCAAGAGAGGTCTACTCAACACTCTCTCATAACATACAGGGGAAAGGAGCCAAAGAGTTACAGACAGATACATTGATATGATGAACCAGATTCTGTACACCTAGGAGAAGCTACACTTTTATCAAATTTTCCCTGATAAATAATAAAAATTAAATTTAAAAAACAAACAACAATTAAGGAGATATAAGCTCTTGGGGGTTTGCGTTGGCACATTCCACTCTAATTTGCAGCCTACTCACACGATTTCCAGGAAATCTCTTTTGCCCAAAAACCCAGAGTTAGAAATGTAGAAATGCGGCCACTTTGTGGCCGTTTCCCGCAAGGGTGGCTTTAAACCCACAGCTAACGGTCACTTAACATTCACAAGGACACAGGGCTGTAAAGGACACCTGCCCTCAAATATTGTGCTTAGGTAGGGAATGGCCAAAAAAACTCGACACTGACAAATTTTTCAAGGAGATAGCATGAAGAGGTAAGTTTTACTCACTCTTTTTCAAAAAGAGGAAAATGGAGAAAAGCTCAACATCAGGTATTATTAGACTCATGCAAATCTAACCCACAAAAAGATTTCAACTCAAGCAAGTCAACTACCATCAGCAAAAAGTCTACAAACAATAAATGCTGAAGGGGTTTTAGAGAACTGTGTACCCTCTAGCTGCTTGTGAGATGTAAAGTGGTAAGAGCCAATAATGAGAATATAAAGGAGCTCCGTTTAAAAGTAAAAATTGAGCGACCATTCCATACAGCAGGCCCACCGCTCAGCCTCTCACCTGAGAAGACCAGCGTTGAGAAGGCATAGGCTGCAACAGCTGCACTGCAGGAATTTCACAATAGCCAAGACACGGAAGCAAGCAAAATGTCCATCAACAGATGAATGGATAAAGAAGTGGCCATTGTACACCATGGAATATTAGCCATGGAAAACAATGAAGCACTGCTCTTTGAGACACCATAAATGAGACGACAGATGAACACAGAACATGTGGTAAGTCGGAAAGCAAGACACATATTATGACATCACTTATAGGCATTATCTAACAACTGACACAAATGAACATGTTTCCACAGAGAAAGACACTCACAGACTTAGAAAACATACTATGCTTATCTAAAAAGAAAGGTGGGGGGAATGGATAAATTAAGATTAGGGTTGCCATTTGTGTACAAATACCTATTAAATACATACAGCAAAAAGACCGACCAGATAGCAACGGATGTCTACAGAACACTCTGCATTAATTTACATGGGAAGAGGATCTGTACATTAACATATATATATATATATATATATATATATATATATATATATATATATATATATATATATATAATATACATTACATATATGTGTGTAATGTACAAATTACTCAGATTGTGTACACCTAGGACAAACAATATTCTAATCATTACTCCGATTTAAAAAACTTAAAACAACGAACAAGAATTAATGTGACATAAACTTACCGGGTTTTTTCCTGGCACATTCCATTCGAATTTACAACCTGGGAACAGGACTTCCAGAAAGGCTCTGCTGCCCTAGTAACCGGATTTGGGAATGGAGAAATGCTGCCGCCTTGTGGCCGTTTCCCACAACAGCAGCTTTAAACTCAGTGCTAATGGTCACTAAATATTCACACTCATTGCAAACCTGTAAATGACACCTGCCCTCAAAAAAAATCCTGGGCTTGAAAATCGACCAAAAAATTCAAAAGAGGGCAACCTTCCAAGAAGACAATTTCAAGAGGTTTATTGTACTTACAGTTTTTTTCTGTTTTTGTTTAACAGAAGTAAAAAAAGGCGTGGAAAAATGCTGAAATATGTTAGGAATTATTAAAGACATGCAAATCCAAATTACAAAAACCTATCAGCTCACACCAGTCAGAATGGCCATCAGCAAAAATTCTGCAAACAATAAATGCTGAAGGGGTTGTGGAGAAAGGCGTACCCTCGGTTCAAAGTGGGACATGGTAAGAGCCAGTAATGAAAACACAAAGGATGTTCCTTGAAAAGGTACATATTGGGCTACCATTCAATCAAGCCTACCCACTGCTGAGCCTATCGCCTGAGAGGATGAGAATCAAAAAGACACAGGCTGGCAATCTTACACTCCAGCAATATTTACCATAGCCAGCATTTGGAAGCAACGAAAATGTCCATCAACAGAGGAATGCACAAAGAAGAGGTGGTTCATGTACACAACGGAATATGACTCCAATAAAAAATATAAAGTGAATTTAAAAAACAAATATAAGTAGGGAGACATCAGCTTTGGGGGGTTTATCTGGGCACATTCCCCTCTAATTTATAACCGAGGAACACCACTGGCAGGAAGGTCTGTTTCCCTAGTTACCAGAGTGGGGAAAGCAGAAATGCTGCCGCCCTCTGCCCGTTACCTGCAACAGCAGCTTTAAAACGTGTGCTAAGGGTCACTTCATATCCACAAGTACTGGAGGGCTGTAAATGAAACCTGCCCTCAAAATGTCTTGAGGGAGGTAACGGCCACATTATTTCAAAATGTGGCACATACTTCAAGAAAACAATTTGGAGAGGTAAGCTGTACTCACAGTTTGAAGAAAAAAAGGACATGCCTGAAAGCTCAATTTCAAGGGGTTATGAGACGCATGCAAATCCAACCACAAAGAGTTATCAGCTCACACCAGTCACAATAATCATCAGCAAAAATACTACAATCAATAAATGCTGAAGGGGTTGTGGAGAAGTGCATACCCTCAACTTTAAGTGGGATGTAACCTGGTAAGAGCCACTAACGAGAACAGAATGGAGGTGCCTTTACAAGGTAAACATTTTGCTACCATATGATCCAGCAGGCCCACTCCTGGGCCTATAAACTAAGAAGACAGAATTGGAAAGACACAGCCAGGCAAATGTGCATTGCAGCAGTATCACAGGAGCCAAGACTTGCAAGCAACCAAAAAGTCCATCAACAGATGAGTGGACAAAGAAGAACGGGTTCATATACACATGGAATATTAGCCAAGGAAAAAAATGACACAGTGCCATTTGCAGCCACGTAGATGAGTCTAGAGGTAATCACGCAACTTGTAGTGAGTCAGAAAGTGAAAGACACATATCCTATGATATCACGTATAGGGGTTACCTAAAAATTGATACCAGTGAAGATATTTCCGCAGAGAAAGGCAATCACAGATTTATTAAACAAACTTATGGTTCACCAATGGAAAGGTGTGAGCATTGGATACATTAGGTTACTGGGGTTAACAGAGATATACAAACACAGGTGAAGTATAAAATCACCAAAGACCTACGGAACACCGAGAGAAGACTACTCAACATTGTGTCATAACTTACATGGGAAAAGGATCCGAAGAAGAATAGATATATGTATATGTGTAAAAGAACCACATCTTGCACTCCTAGAACAAGCAAAACATTTTAATCAAACTTGCTGTGATAAAAATAAAAATTAAATTAAAAAATGAACAAGCAGTAGTGAGACATAAACATAAGGGGTTCTTTCCTGGCACTTTCCATTCTAATTTACAACCTAGAACACGACTTCCATTGAGGCTCTGTGGCCCTACAAACCACATTTGGTAAAGGACAACTTCTGCCGCCTTGTGGCCGTTTCACACAACAGCAGCTCTAAAACCCAGCGCTAATGGTTAGTCGATATTCAAAATAATTGCAGGCCTGTAAATGACACTTGCCCTGAAAGCAAATCCTTGGGTCGTAAATCCAGCAAAAAACTCAAAAGAGGTGCATATTTGAAAATGACACTTTCAAAAGGCATATTTTATGCACATTTTGTCTTCTTTTTCTTTTTGTTTCTTTCTTTTTTTTTGTTAAAAAGGGGCATGGAAAAAGGCTTAACATCAGGAAGTAATAAAGCCATGGAAATCCAGTCTACAAAAATGTTCACCTCACAGCCGTCAGAATGATCATAAGCAAAAAAGTCTACAAAGAATAAATGCTGAAGGTGTATTAGAGAACTGCATACCCTCTAGCTGCTGGTGGGATGTAACCTGGGAACAGCCAATAGTGAGAACAGAATGGAGGTGCTTTTCAAGGTAAAAATTGAGCTACCAGGTGATCTGGTAGGCCCACTGATGGACCTATCACCTGAGTAGACCAGAATCAAAAAGACACAGGCTGCCAATCCTGCACTGCAGCAACATATACCATAGCCGAGACGTGGAAGAAACCAAAATGTCCATCAACAGAAAAATGCACCAAGAAGTAGTCGTCCATGTACACAATGGAATATTAGCCATGGAAAAGCATGGACCAGTGCCCTTGGCACCACCATAGAAGGATCTAGAGATAATCACCCAACTTGAAGTAAGAAAGTAACCAAAAGACAGATATCCTATGACATCACTTGTAAGGTGTTACCTAAAAATAGATACCCATGTAATAATTTCCAAGAGTAGGATACACAGAGATTCAGAAAACCAAATTACGTTTAACCAAATGGAAAGGTGTAAGGAATGTATGAATTAGGATATTGGGGTGAACAGACATGTACTAAAACATATGAAATATATAATCACAAAATACCTATGGAATACCAAGAGAGGTCTACTCAACACTCTCTCATAACATACAGGGGAAAGGAGCCAAAGAGTTACAGACAGATACATTGATATGATGAACCAGATTCTGTACACCTAGGAGAAGCTACACTTTTATCAAATTTTCCCTGATAATTAATAAAAATTAAATTTAAAAAACAAACAACAATTAAGGAGATATAAGCTCTTGGGGGTTTGCGCTGGCACATTCCACTCTAATTTGCAGCCTACTCACACGATTTCCAGGAAATCTCTTTTGCCCAAAAACCCAGAGTTAGAAATGTAGAAATGCGGCCACTTTGTGGCCGTTTCCCGCAAGGGTGGCTTTAAACCCACAGCTAACGGTCACTTAACATTCACAAGGACACAGGGCTGTAAAGGACACCTGCCCTCAAATATTGTGCTTAGGTAGGGAATGGCCAAAAAAACTCGACACTGACAAATTTTTCAAGGAGATAGCATGAAGAGGTAAGTTTTACTCACTCTTTTTCAAAAAGAGGAAAATGGAGAAAAGCTCAACATCAGGTATTATTAGACTCATGCAAATCTAACCCACAAAAAGATTTCAACTCAAGCAAGTCAACTACCATCAGCAAAAAGTCTACAAACAATAAATGCTGAAGGGGTTTTAGAGAACTGTGTACCCTCTAGCTGCTTGTGAGATGTAAAGTGGTAAGAGCCAATAATGAGAATATAAAGGAGCTCCGTTTAAAAGTAAAAATTGAGCGACCATTCCATACAGCAGGCCCACCGCTCAGCCCCTCACCTGAGAAGACCAGAGTTGAGAAGGCATAGGCTGCAACAGCTGCACTGCAGGAATTGCACAATAGCCAAGACACGGAAGCAAGCAAAATGTCCATCAACAGATGAATGGATAAACAAGTGGTCCATGTACACCATGGAATATTAGCCATGGAAAGCAATGAAGCACTGCTCTTTGAGACACCATAAATGAGACGACAGATGAACACAGAACATGTGGTAAGTCGGAAAGCAAAAGACACATATTATGACATCACTTATAGGCATTATCTAACAACTGACACAAATGAACATGTTTCCACAGAGAAAGACACTCACAGACTTAGAAAACATACTATGCTTATCTAAAAAGAAAGGTGGGGGGAATGGATAAATTAAGATTAGGGTTGCCATTTGTGTACAAATACCTATTAAATACATACAGCAAAAAGACCGACCAGATAGCAACGGATGTCTACAGAACACTCTGCATTAATTTACATGGGAAGAGGATCTGTACATTAATATATATATATATATATATATATATTATATACATTACATATATGTGTGTAATGTACAAATTACTCAGATTGTGTACACCTAGGACAAACAATATTCTAATCATTACTCCGATTTAAAAAACTTAAAACAACGAACAAGAATTAATGTGACATAAACTTACCGGGTTTTTTCCTGGCACATTCCATTCGAATTTACAACCTGGGAACAGGACTTCCAGAAAGGCTCTGCTGCCCTAGTAACCGGATTTGGGAATGGAGAAATGCTGCCGCCTTGTGGCCGTTTCCCACAACAGCAGCTTTAAACTCAGTGCTAATGGTCACTAAATATTCACACTCATTGCAAACCTGTAAATGACACCTGCCCTCAAAAAAAATCCTGGGCTTGAAAATCGACCAAAAAATTCAAAAGAGGGCAACCTTCCAAGAAGACAATTTCAAGAGGTTTATTGTACTTACAGTTTTTTTCTGTTTTTGTTTAACAGAAGTAAAAAAAGGCGTGGAAAAATGCTGAAATATGTTAGGAATTATTAAAGACATGCAAATCCAAATTACAAAAACCTATCAGCTCACACCAGTCAGAATGGCCATCAGCAAAAATTCTGCAAACAATAAATGCTGAAGGGGTTGTGGAGAAAGGCGTACCCTCGGTTCAAAGTGGGACATGGTAAGAGCCAGTAATGAAAACACAAAGGATGTTCCTTGAAAAGGTACATATTGGGCTACCATTCAATCAAGCCTACCCACTGCTGAGCCTATCGCCTGAGAGGATGAGAATCAAAAAGACACAGGCTGGCAATCTTACACTCCAGCAATATTTACCATAGCCAGCATTTGGAAGCAACGAAAATGTCCATCAACAGAGGAATGCACAAAGAAGAGGTGGTTCATGTACACAACGGAATATGACTCCAATAAAAAATATAAAGTGAATTTAAAAAACAAATATAAGTAGGGAGACATCAGCTTTGGGGGGTTTATCTGGGCACATTCCCCTCTAATTTATAACCGAGGAACACCACTGGCAGGAAGGTCTGTTTCCCTAGTTACCAGAGTGGGGAAAGCAGAAATGCTGCCGCCCTCTGCCCGTTACCTGCAACAGCAGCTTTAAAACGTGTGCTAAGGGTCACTTCATATCCACAAGTACTGGAGGGCTGTAAATGAAACCTGCCCTCAAAATGTCTTGAGGGAGGTAACGGCCACATTATTTCAAAATGTGGCACATACTTCAAGAAAACAAGTTGGAGAGGTAAGCTGTACTCACAGTTTGAAGAAAAAAAGGACATGCCTGAAAGCTCAATTTCAAGGGGTTATGAGACGCATGCAAATCCAACCACAAAGAGTTATCAGCTCACACCAGTCACAATAATCATCAGCAAAAATACTACAATCAATAAATGCTGAAGGGGTTGTGGAGAAGTGCATACCCTCAACTTTAAGTGGGATGTAACCTGGTAAGAGCCACTAACGAGAACAGAATGGAGGTGCCTTTACAAGGTAAACATTTTGCTACCATATGATCCAGCAGGCCCACTCCTGGGCCTATAAACTAAGAAGACAGAATTGGAAAGACACAGCCAGGCAAATGTGCATTGCAGCAGTATCACAGGAGCCAAGACTTGCAAGCAACCAAAAAGTCCATCAACAGATGAGTGGACAAAGAAGAACGGGTTCATATACACATGGAATATTAGCCAAGGAAAAAAATGACACAGTGCCATTTGCAGCCACGTAGATGAGTCTAGAGGTAATCACGCAACTTGTAGTGAGTCAGAAAGTGAAAGACACATATCCTATGATATCACGTATAGGGGTTACCTAAAAATTGATACCAGTGAAGATATTTCCGCAGAGAAAGGCAATCACAGATTTATTAAACAAACTTATGGTTCACCAATGGAAAGGTGTGAGCATTGGATACATTAGGTTACTGGGGTTAACAGAGATATACAAACACAGGTGAAGTATAAAATCACCAAAGACCTACGGAACACCGAGAGAAGACTACTCAACATTGTGTCATAACTTACATGGGAAAAGGATCCGAAGAAGAATAGATATATGTATATGTGTAAAAGAACCACATCTTGCACTCCTAGAACAAGCAAAACATTTTAATCAAACTTGCTGTGATAAAAATAAAAATTAAATTAAAAAATGAACAAGCAGTAGTGAGACATAAACATAAGGGGTTCTTTCCTGGCACTTTCCATTCTAATTTACAACCTAGAACACGACTTCCATTGAGGCTCTGTGGCCCTACAAACCACATTTGGTAAAGGACAACTTCTGCCGCCTTGTGGCCGTTTCACACAACAGCAGCTCTAAAACCCAGCGCTAATGGTTAGTCGATATTCAAAATAATTGCAGGCCTGTAAATGACACTTGCCCTGAAAGCAAATCCTTGGGTCGTAAATCCAGCAAAAAACTCAAAAGAGGTGCATATTTGAAAATGACACTTTCAAAAGGCATATTTTATGCACATTTTGTCTTCTTTTTCTTTTTGTTTCTTTCTTTTTTTTTGTTAAAAAGGGGCATGGAAAAAGGCTTAACATCAGGAAGTAATAAAGCCATGGAAATCCAGTCTACAAAAATGTTCACCTCACAGCCGTCAGAATGATCATAAGCAAAAAAGTCTACAAAGAATAAATGCTGAAGGTGTATTAGAGAACTGCATACCCTCTAGCTGCTGGTGGGATGTAACCTGGGAACAGCCAATAGTGAGAACAGAATGGAGGTGCTTTTCAAGGTAAAAATTGAGCTACCAGGTGATCTGGTAGGCCCACTGATGGACCTATCACCTGAGTAGACCAGAATCAAAAAGACACAGGCTGCCAATCCTGCACTGCAGCAACATATACCATAGCCGAGACGTGGAAGAAACCAAAATGTCCATCAACAGAAAAATGCACCAAGAAGTAGTCGTCCATGTACACAATGGAATATTAGCCATGGAAAAGCATGGACCAGTGCCCTTGGCACCACCATAGAAGGATCTAGAGATAATCACCCAACTTGAAGTAAGAAAGTAACCAAAAGACAGATATCCTATGACATCACTTGTAAGGTGTTACCTAAAAATAGATACCCATGTAATAATTTCCAAGAGTAGGATACACAGAGATTCAGAAAACCAAATTACGTTTAACCAAATGGAAAGGTGTAAGGAATGTATGAATTAGGATATTGGGGTGAACAGACATGTACTAAAACATATGAAATATATAATCACAAAATACCTATGGAATACCAAGAGAGGTCTACTCAACACTCTCTCATAACATACAGGGGAAAGGAGCCAAAGAGTTACAGACAGATACATTGATATGATGAACCAGATTCTGTACACCTAGGAGAAGCTACACTTTTATCAAATTTTCCCTGATAATTAATAAAAATTAAATTTAAAAAACAAACAACAATTAAGGAGATATAAGCTCTTGGGGGTTTGCGCTGGCACATTCCACTCTAATTTGCAGCCTACTCACACGATTTCCAGGAAATCTCTTTTGCCCAAAAACCCAGAGTTAGAAATGTAGAAATGCGGCCACTTTGTGGCCGTTTCCCGCAAGGGTGGCTTTAAACCCACAGCTAACGGTCACTTAACATTCACAAGGACACAGGGCTGTAAAGGACACCTGCCCTCAAATATTGTGCTTAGGTAGGGAATGGCCAAAAAAACTCGACACTGACAAATTTTTCAAGGAGATAGCATGAAGAGGTAAGTTTTACTCACTCTTTTTCAAAAAGAGGAAAATGGAGAAAAGCTCAACATCAGGTATTATTAGACTCATGCAAATCTAACCCACAAAAAGATTTCAACTCAAGCAAGTCAACTACCATCAGCAAAAAGTCTACAAACAATAAATGCTGAAGGGGTTTTAGAGAACTGTGTACCCTCTAGCTGCTTGTGAGATGTAAAGTGGTAAGAGCCAATAATGAGAATATAAAGGAGCTCCGTTTAAAAGTAAAAATTGAGCGACCATTCCATACAGCAGGCCCACCGCTCAGCCCCTCACCTGAGAAGACCAGAGTTGAGAAGGCATAGGCTGCAACAGCTGCACTGCAGGAATTGCACAATAGCCAAGACACGGAAGCAAGCAAAATGTCCATCAACAGATGAATGGATAAACAAGTGGTCCATGTACACCATGGAATATTAGCCATGGAAAGCAATGAAGCACTGCTCTTTGAGACACCATAAATGAGACGACAGATGAACACAGAACATGTGGTAAGTCGGAAAGCAAAAGACACATATTATGACATCACTTATAGGCATTATCTAACAACTGACACAAATGAACATGTTTCCACAGAGAAAGACACTCACAGACTTAGAAAACATACTATGCTTATCTAAAAAGAAAGGTGGGGGGAATGGATAAATTAAGATTAGGGTTGCCATTTGTGTACAAATACCTATTAAATACATACAGCAAAAAGACCGACCAGATAGCAACGGATGTCTACAGAACACTCTGCATTAATTTACATGGGAAGAGGATCTGTACATTAATATATATATATATATATATATATATTATATACATTACATATATGTGTGTAATGTACAAATTACTCAGATTGTGTACACCTAGGACAAACAATATTCTAATCATTACTCCGATTTAAAAAACTTAAAACAACGAACAAGAATTAATGTGACATAAACTTACCGGGTTTTTTCCTGGCACATTCCATTCGAATTTACAACCTGGGAACAGGACTTCCAGAAAGGCTCTGCTGCCCTAGTAACCGGATTTGGGAATGGAGAAATGCTGCCGCCTTGTGGCCGTTTCCCACAACAGCAGCTTTAAACTCAGTGCTAATGGTCACTAAATATTCACACTCATTGCAAACCTGTAAATGACACCTGCCCTCAAAAAAAATCCTGGGCTTGAAAATCGACCAAAAAATTCAAAAGAGGGCAACCTTCCAAGAAGACAATTTCAAGAGGTTTATTGTACTTACAGTTTTTTTCTGTTTTTGTTTAACAGAAGTAAAAAAAGGCGTGGAAAAATGCTGAAATATGTTAGGAATTATTAAAGACATGCAAATCCAAATTACAAAAACCTATCAGCTCACACCAGTCAGAATGGCCATCAGCAAAAATTCTGCAAACAATAAATGCTGAAGGGGTTGTGGAGAAAGGCGTACCCTCGGTTCAAAGTGGGACATGGTAAGAGCCAGTAATGAAAACACAAAGGATGTTCCTTGAAAAGGTACATATTGGGCTACCATTCAATCAAGCCTACCCACTGCTGAGCCTATCGCCTGAGAGGATGAGAATCAAAAAGACACAGGCTGGCAATCTTACACTCCAGCAATATTTACCATAGCCAGCATTTGGAAGCAACGAAAATGTCCATCAACAGAGGAATGCACAAAGAAGAGGTGGTTCATGTACACAACGGAATATGACTCCAATAAAAAATATAAAGTGAATTTAAAAAACAAATATAAGTAGGGAGACATCAGCTTTGGGGGGTTTATCTGGGCACATTCCCCTCTAATTTATAACCGAGGAACACCACTGGCAGGAAGGTCTGTTTCCCTAGTTACCAGAGTGGGGAAAGCAGAAATGCTGCCGCCCTCTGCCCGTTACCTGCAACAGCAGCTTTAAAACGTGTGCTAAGGGTCACTTCATATCCACAAGTACTGGAGGGCTGTAAATGAAACCTGCCCTCAAAATGTCTTGAGGGAGGTAACGGCCACATTATTTCAAAATGTGGCACATACTTCAAGAAAACAAGTTGGAGAGGTAAGCTGTACTCACAGTTTGAAGAAAAAAAGGACATGCCTGAAAGCTCAATTTCAAGGGGTTATGAGACGCATGCAAATCCAACCACAAAGAGTTATCAGCTCACACCAGTCACAATAATCATCAGCAAAAATACTACAATCAATAAATGCTGAAGGGGTTGTGGAGAAGTGCATACCCTCAACTTTAAGTGGGATGTAACCTGGTAAGAGCCACTAACGAGAACAGAATGGAGGTGCCTTTACAAGGTAAACATTTTGCTACCATATGATCCAGCAGGCCCACTCCTGGGCCTATAAACTAAGAAGACAGAATTGGAAAGACACAGCCAGGCAAATGTGCATTGCAGCAGTATCACAGGAGCCAAGACTTGCAAGCAACCAAAAAGTCCATCAACAGATGAGTGGACAAAGAAGAACGGGTTCATATACACATGGAATATTAGCCAAGGAAAAAAATGACACAGTGCCATTTGCAGCCACGTAGATGAGTCTAGAGGTAATCACGCAACTTGTAGTGAGTCAGAAAGTGAAAGACACATATCCTATGATATCACGTATAGGGGTTACCTAAAAATTGATACCAGTGAAGATATTTCCGCAGAGAAAGGCAATCACAGATTTATTAAACAAACTTATGGTTCACCAATGGAAAGGTGTGAGCATTGGATACATTAGGTTACTGGGGTTAACAGAGATATACAAACACAGGTGAAGTATAAAATCACCAAAGACCTACGGAACACCGAGAGAAGACTACTCAACATTGTGTCATAACTTACATGGGAAAAGGATCCGAAGAAGAATAGATATATGTATATGTGTAAAAGAACCACATCTTGCACTCCTAGAACAAGCAAAACATTTTAATCAAACTTGCTGTGATAAAAATAAAAATTAAATTAAAAAATGAACAAGCAGTAGTGAGACATAAACATAAGGGGTTCTTTCCTGGCACTTTCCATTCTAATTTACAACCTAGAACACGACTTCCATTGAGGCTCTGTGGCCCTACAAACCACATTTGGTAAAGGACAACTTCTGCCGCCTTGTGGCCGTTTCACACAACAGCAGCTCTAAAACCCAGCGCTAATGGTTAGTCGATATTCAAAATAATTGCAGGCCTGTAAATGACACTTGCCCTGAAAGCAAATCCTTGGGTCGTAAATCCAGCAAAAAACTCAAAAGAGGTGCATATTTGAAAATGACACTTTCAAAAGGCATATTTTATGCACATTTTGTCTTCTTTTTCTTTTTGTTTCTTTCTTTTTTTTTGTTAAAAAGGGGCATGGAAAAAGGCTTAACATCAGGAAGTAATAAAGCCATGGAAATCCAGTCTACAAAAATGTTCACCTCACAGCCGTCAGAATGATCATAAGCAAAAAAGTCTACAAAGAATAAATGCTGAAGGTGTATTAGAGAACTGCATACCCTCTAGCTGCTGGTGGGATGTAACCTGGGAACAGCCAATAGTGAGAACAGAATGGAGGTGCTTTTCAAGGTAAAAATTGAGCTACCAGGTGATCTGGTAGGCCCACTGATGGACCTATCACCTGAGTAGACCAGAATCAAAAAGACACAGGCTGCCAATCCTGCACTGCAGCAACATATACCATAGCCGAGACGTGGAAGAAACCAAAATGTCCATCAACAGAAAAATGCACCAAGAAGTAGTCGTCCATGTACACAATGGAATATTAGCCATGGAAAAGCATGGACCAGTGCCCTTGGCACCACCATAGAAGGATCTAGAGATAATCACCCAACTTGAAGTAAGAAAGTAACCAAAAGACAGATATCCTATGACATCACTTGTAAGGTGTTACCTAAAAATAGATACCCATGTAATAATTTCCAAGAGTAGGATACACAGAGATTCAGAAAACCAAATTACGTTTAACCAAATGGAAAGGTGTAAGGAATGTATGAATTAGGATATTGGGGTGAACAGACATGTACTAAAACATATGAAATATATAATCACAAAATACCTATGGAATACCAAGAGAGGTCTACTCAACACTCTCTCATAACATACAGGGGAAAGGAGCCAAAGAGTTACAGACAGATACATTGATATGATGAACCAGATTCTGTACACCTAGGAGAAGCTACACTTTTATCAAATTTTCCCTGATAATTAATAAAAATTAAATTTAAAAAACAAACAACAATTAAGGAGATATAAGCTCTTGGGGGTTTGCGCTGGCACATTCCACTCTAATTTGCAGCCTACTCACACGATTTCCAGGAAATCTCTTTTGCCCAAAAACCCAGAGTTAGAAATGTAGAAATGCGGCCACTTTGTGGCCGTTTCCCGCAAGGGTGGCTTTAAACCCACAGCTAACGGTCACTTAACATTCACAAGGACACAGGGCTGTAAAGGACACCTGCCCTCAAATATTGTGCTTAGGTAGGGAATGGCCAAAAAAACTCGACACTGACAAATTTTTCAAGGAGATAGCATGAAGAGGTAAGTTTTACTCACTCTTTTTCAAAAAGAGGAAAATGGAGAAAAGCTCAACATCAGGTATTATTAGACTCATGCAAATCTAACCCACAAAAAGATTTCAACTCAAGCAAGTCAACTGCCATCAGCAAAAAGTCTACAAACAATAAATGCTGAAGGGGTTTTAGAGAACTGTGTACCCTCTAGCTGCTTGTGATATGTAAAGTGGTAAGAGCCAATAATGAGAATATAAAGGAGCTCCGTTTAAAAGTAAAAATTGAGCGACCATTCCATACAGCAGGCCCACCGCTCAGCCTCTCACCTGAGAAGACCAGAGTTGAGAAGGCATAGGCTGCAACAGCTGCACTGCAGGAATTGCACAATAGCCAAGACACGGAAGCAAGCAAAATGTCCATCAACAGATGAATGGATAAAGAAGTGGTCCATGTACACCATGGAATATTAGCCATGGAAAACAATGAAGCACTGCTCTTTGAGACACCATAAATGAGACGACAGATGAACACAGAACATGTGGTAAGTCGGAAAGCAAGACACATATTATGACATCACTTATAGGCATTATCTAACAACTGACACAAATGAACATGTTTCCACAGAGAAAGACACTCACAGACTTAGAAAACATACTATGCTTATCTAAAAAGAAAGGTGGGGGGAATGGATAAATTAAGATTAGGGTTGCCATTTGTGTACAAATACCTATTAAATACATACAGCAAAAAGACCGACCAGATAGCAACGGATGTCTACAGAACACTCTGCATTAATTTACATGGGAAGAGGATCTGTACATTAACATATATATATATATATATATATATATATATATATATATATATATATATATATAATATACATTACATATATGTGTGTAATGTACAAATTACTCAGATTGTGTACACCTAGGACAAACAATATTCTAATCATTACTCCGATTTAAAAAACTTAAAACAACGAACAAGAATTAATGTGACATAAACTTACCGGGTTTTTTCCTGGCACATTCCATTCGAATTTACAACCTGGGAACAGGACTTCCAGAAAGGCTCTGCTGCCCTAGTAACCGGATTTGGGAATGGAGAAATGCTGCCGCCTTGTGGCCGTTTCCCACAACAGCAGCTTTAAACTCAGTGCTAATGGTCACTAAATATTCACACTCATTGCAAACCTGTAAATGACACCTGCCCTCAAAAAAAATCCTGGGCTTGAAAATCGACCAAAAAATTCAAAAGAGGGCAACCTTCCAAGAAGACAATTTCAAGAGGTTTATTGTACTTACAGTTTTTTTCTGTTTTTGTTTAACAGAAGTAAAAAAAGGCGTGGAAAAATGCTGAAATATGTTAGGAATTATTAAAGACATGCAAATCCAAATTACAAAAACCTATCAGCTCACACCAGTCAGAATGGCCATCAGCAAAAATTCTGCAAACAATAAATGCTGAAGGGGTTGTGGAGAAAGGCGTACCCTCGGTTCAAAGTGGGACATGGTAAGAGCCAGTAATGAAAACACAAAGGATGTTCCTTGAAAAGGTACATATTGGGCTACCATTCAATCAAGCCTACCCACTGCTGAGCCTATCGCCTGAGAGGATGAGAATCAAAAAGACACAGGCTGGCAATCTTACACTCCAGCAATATTTACCATAGCCAGCATTTGGAAGCAACGAAAATGTCCATCAACAGAGGAATGCACAAAGAAGAGGTGGTTCATGTACACAACGGAATATGACTCCAATAAAAAATATAAAGTGAATTTAAAAAACAAATATAAGTAGGGAGACATCAGCTTTGGGGGGTTTATCTGGGCACATTCCCCTCTAATTTATAACCGAGGAACACCACTGGCAGGAAGGTCTGTTTCCCTAGTTACCAGAGTGGGGAAAGCAGAAATGCTGCCGCCCTCTGCCCGTTACCTGCAACAGCAGCTTTAAAACGTGTGCTAAGGGTCACTTCATATCCACAAGTACTGGAGGGCTGTAAATGAAACCTGCCCTCAAAATGTCTTGAGGGAGGTAACGGCCACATTATTTCAAAATGTGGCACATACTTCAAGAAAACAATTTGGAGAGGTAAGCTGTACTCACAGTTTGAAGAAAAAAAGGACATGCCTGAAAGCTCAATTTCAAGGGGTTATGAGACGCATGCAAATCCAACCACAAAGAGTTATCAGCTCACACCAGTCACAATAATCATCAGCAAAAATACTACAATCAATAAATGCTGAAGGGGTTGTGGAGAAGTGCATACCCTCAACTTTAAGTGGGATGTAACCTGGTAAGAGCCACTAACGAGAACAGAATGGAGGTGCCTTTACAAGGTAAACATTTTGCTACCATATGATCCAGCAGGCCCACTCCTGGGCCTATAAACTAAGAAGACAGAATTGGAAAGACACAGCCAGGCAAATGTGCATTGCAGCAGTATCACAGGAGCCAAGACTTGCAAGCAACCAAAAAGTCCATCAACAGATGAGTGGACAAAGAAGAACGGGTTCATATACACATGGAATATTAGCCAAGGAAAAAAATGACACAGTGCCATTTGCAGCCACGTAGATGAGTCTAGAGGTAATCACGCAACTTGTAGTGAGTCAGAAAGTGAAAGACACATATCCTATGATATCACGTATAGGGGTTACCTAAAAATTGATACCAGTGAAGATATTTCCGCAGAGAAAGGCAATCACAGATTTATTAAACAAACTTATGGTTCACCAATGGAAAGGTGTGAGCATTGGATACATTAGGTTACTGGGGTTAACAGAGATATACAAACACAGGTGAAGTATAAAATCACCAAAGACCTACGGAACACCGAGAGAAGACTACTCAACATTGTGTCATAACTTACATGGGAAAAGGATCCGAAGAAGAATAGATATATGTATATGTGTAAAAGAACCACATCTTGCACTCCTAGAACAAGCAAAACATTTTAATCAAACTTGCTGTGATAAAAATAAAAATTAAATTAAAAAATGAACAAGCAGTAGTGAGACATAAACATAAGGGGTTCTTTCCTGGCACTTTCCATTCTAATTTACAACCTAGAACACGACTTCCATTGAGGCTCTGTGGCCCTACAAACCACATTTGGTAAAGGACAACTTCTGCCGCCTTGTGGCCGTTTCACACAACAGCAGCTCTAAAACCCAGCGCTAATGGTTAGTCGATATTCAAAATAATTGCAGGCCTGTAAATGACACTTGCCCTGAAAGCAAATCCTTGGGTCGTAAATCCAGCAAAAAACTCAAAAGAGGTGCATATTTGAAAATGACACTTTCAAAAGGCATATTTTATGCACATTTTGTCTTCTTTTTCTTTTTGTTTCTTTCTTTTTTTTTGTTAAAAAGGGGCATGGAAAAAGGCTTAACATCAGGAAGTAATAAAGCCATGGAAATCCAGTCTACAAAAATGTTCACCTCACAGCCGTCAGAATGATCATAAGCAAAAAAGTCTACAAAGAATAAATGCTGAAGGTGTATTAGAGAACTGCATACCCTCTAGCTGCTGGTGGGATGTAACCTGGGAACAGCCAATAGTGAGAACAGAATGGAGGTGCTTTTCAAGGTAAAAATTGAGCTACCAGGTGATCTGGTAGGCCCACTGATGGACCTATCACCTGAGTAGACCAGAATCAAAAAGACACAGGCTGCCAATCCTGCACTGCAGCAACATATACCATAGCCGAGACGTGGAAGAAACCAAAATGTCCATCAACAGAAAAATGCACCAAGAAGTAGTCGTCCATGTACACAATGGAATATTAGCCATGGAAAAGCATGGACCAGTGCCCTTGGCACCACCATAGAAGGATCTAGAGATAATCACCCAACTTGAAGTAAGAAAGTAACCAAAAGACAGATATCCTATGACATCACTTGTAAGGTGTTACCTAAAAATAGATACCCATGTAATAATTTCCAAGAGTAGGATACACAGAGATTCAGAAAACCAAATTACGTTTAACCAAATGGAAAGGTGTAAGGAATGTATGAATTAGGATATTGGGGTGAACAGACATGTACTAAAACATATGAAATATATAATCACAAAATACCTATGGAATACCAAGAGAGGTCTACTCAACACTCTCTCATAACATACAGGGGAAAGGAGCCAAAGAGTTACAGACAGATACATTGATATGATGAACCAGATTCTGTACACCTAGGAGAAGCTACACTTTTATCAAATTTTCCCTGATAATTAATAAAAATTAAATTTAAAAAACAAACAACAATTAAGGAGATATAAGCTCTTGGGGGTTTGCGCTGGCACATTCCACTCTAATTTGCAGCCTACTCACACGATTTCCAGGAAATCTCTTTTGCCCAAAAACCCAGAGTTAGAAATGTAGAAATGCGGCCACTTTGTGGCCGTTTCCCGCAAGGGTGGCTTTAAACCCACAGCTAACGGTCACTTAACATTCACAAGGACACAGGGCTGTAAAGGACACCTGCCCTCAAATATTGTGCTTAGGTAGGGAATGGCCAAAAAAACTCGACACTGACAAATTTTTCAAGGAGATAGCATGAAGAGGTAAGTTTTACTCACTCTTTTTCAAAAAGAGGAAAATGGAGAAAAGCTCAACATCAGGTATTATTAGACTCATGCAAATCTAACCCACAAAAAGATTTCAACTCAAGCAAGTCAACTGCCATCAGCAAAAAGTCTACAAACAATAAATGCTGAAGGGGTTTTAGAGAACTGTGTACCCTCTAGCTGCTTGTGATATGTAAAGTGGTAAGAGCCAATAATGAGAATATAAAGGAGCTCCGTTTAAAAGTAAAAATTGAGCGACCATTCCATACAGCAGGCCCACCGCTCAGCCTCTCACGTGAGAAGACCAGAGTTGAGAAGGCATAGGCTGCAACAGCTGCACTGCAGGAATTGCACAATAGCCAAGACACGGAAGCAAGCAAAATGTCCATCAACAGATGAATGGATAAAGAAGTGGTCCATGTACACCATGGAATATTAGCCATGGAAAACAATGAAGCACTGCTCTTTGAGACACCATAAATGAGACGACAGATGAACACAGAACATGTGGTAAGTCGGAAAGCAAGACACATATTATGACATCACTTATAGGCATTATCTAACAACTGACACAAATGAACATGTTTCCACAGAGAAAGACACTCACAGACTTAGAAAACATACTATGCTTATCTAAAAAGAAAGGTGGGGGGAATGGATAAATTAAGATTAGGGTTGCCATTTGTGTACAAATACCTATTAAATACATACAGCAAAAAGACCGACCAGATAGCAACGGATGTCTACAGAACACTCTGCATTAATTTACATGGGAAGAGGATCTGTACATTAACATATATATATATATATATATATATATATATATATATATATATATATATATATATAATATACATTACATATATGTGTGTAATGTACAAATTACTCAGATTGTGTACACCTAGGACAAACAATATTCTAATCATTACTCCGATTTAAAAAACTTAAAACAACGAACAAGAATTAATGTGACATAAACTTACCGGGTTTTTTCCTGGCACATTCCATTCGAATTTACAACCTGGGAACAGGACTTCCAGAAAGGCTCTGCTGCCCTAGTAACCGGATTTGGGAATGGAGAAATGCTGCCGCCTTGTGGCCGTTTCCCACAACAGCAGCTTTAAACTCAGTGCTAATGCTCACTAAATATTCACACTCATTGCAAACCTGTAAATGACACCTGCCCTCAAAAAAAATCCTGGGCTTGAAAATCGACCAAAAAATTCAAAAGAGGGCAACCTTCCAAGAAGACAATTTCAAGAGGTTTATTGTACTTACAGTTTTTTTCTGTTTTTGTTTAACAGAAGTAAAAAAAGGCGTGGAAAAATGCTGAAATATGTTAGGAATTATTAAAGACATGCAAATCCAAATTACAAAAACCTATCAGCTCACACCAGTCAGAATGGCCATCAGCAAAAATTCTGCAAACAATAAATGCTGAAGGGGTTGTGGAGAAAGGCGTACCCTTGGTTCAAAGTGGGACATGGTAAGAGCCAGTAATGAAAACACAAAGGATATTCCTTGAAAAGGTACATATTGGGCTACCATTCAATCAAGCCTACCCACTGCTGAGCCTATCGCCTGAGAGGATGAGAATCAAAAAGACACAGGCTGGCAATCTTACACTCCAGCAATATTTACCATAGCCAGCATTTGGAAGCAACGAAAATGTCCATCAACAGAGGAATGCACAAAGAAGAAGTGGTTCATGTACACAACGGAATATGACTCCAATAAAAAATATAAAGTGAATTTAAAAAACAAATATAAGTAGGGAGACATCAGCTTTGGGGGGTTTATCTGGGCACATTCCCCTCTAATTTATAACCGAGGAACACCACTGGCAGGAAGGTCTGTTTCCCTAGTTACCAGAGTGGGGAAAGCAGAAATGCTGCCGCCCTCTGCCCGTTACCTGCAACAGCAGCTTTAAAACGTGTGCTAAGGGTCACTTCATATCCACAAGTACTGGAGGGCTGTAAATGAAACCTGCCCTCAAAATGTCTTGAGGGAGGTAACGGCCACATTATTTCAAAATGTGGCACATACTTCAAGAAAACAATTTGGAGAGGTAAGCTGTACTCACAGTTTGAAGAAAAAAAGGACATGCCTGAAAGCTCAATTTCAAGGGGTTATGAGACGCATGCAAATCCAACCACAAAGAGTTATCAGCTCACACCAGTCACAATAATCATCAGCAAAAATACTACAATCAATAAATGCTGAAGGGGTTGTGGAGAAGTGCATACCCTCAACTTTAAGTGGGATGTAACCTGGTAAGAGCCACTAACGAGAACAGAATGGAGGTGCCTTTACAAGGTAAACATTTTGCTACCATATGATCCAGCAGGCCCACTCCTGGGCCTATAAACTAAGAAGACAGAATTGGAAAGACACAGCCAGGCAAATGTGCATTGCAGCAGTATCACAGGAGCCAAGACTTGCAAGCAACCAAAAAGTCCATCAACAGATGAGTGGACAAAGAAGAACGGGTTCATATACACATGGAATATTAGCCAAGGAAAAAAATGACACAGTGCCATTTGCAGCCACGTAGATGAGTCTAGAGGTAATCACGCAACTTGTAGTGAGTCAGAAAGTGAAAGACACATATCCTATGATATCACGTATAGGGGTTACCTAAAAATTGATACCAGTGAAGATATTTCCGCAGAGAAAGGCAATCACAGATTTATTAAACAAACTTATGGTTCACCAATGGAAAGGTGTGAGCATTGGATACATTAGGTTACTGGGGTTAACAGAGATATACAAACACAGGTGAAGTATAAAATCACCAAAGACCTACGGAACACCGAGAGAAGACTACTCAACATTGTGTCATAACTTACATGGGAAAAGGATCCGAAGAAGAATAGATATATGTATATGTGTAAAAGAACCACATCTTGCACTCCTAGAACAAGCAAAACATTTTAATCAAACTTGCTGTGATAAAAATAAAAATTAAATTAAAAAATGAACAAGCAGTAGTGAGACATAAACATAAGGGGTTCTTTCCTGGCACTTTCCATTCTAATTTACAACCTAGAACACGACTTCCATTGAGGCTCTGTGGCCCTACAAACCACATTTGGTAAAGGACAACTTCTGCCGCCTTGTGGCCGTTTCACACAACAGCAGCTCTAAAACCCAGCGCTAATGGTTAGTCGATATTCAAAATAATTGCAGGCCTGTAAATGACACTTGCCCTGAAAGCAAATCCTTGGGTCGTAAATCCAGCAAAAAACTCAAAAGAGGTGCATATTTGAAAATGACACTTTCAAAAGGCATATTTTATGCACATTTTGTCTTCTTTTTCTTTTTGTTTCTTTCTTTTTTTTTGTTAAAAAGGGGCATGGAAAAAGGCTTAACATCAGGAAGTAATAAAGCCATGGAAATCCAGTCTACAAAAATGTTCACCTCACAGCCGTCAGAATGATCATAAGCAAAAAAGTCTACAAAGAATAAATGCTGAAGGTGTATTAGAGAACTGCATACCCTCTAGCTGCTGGTGGGATGTAACCTGGGAACAGCCAATAGTGAGAACAGAATGGAGGTGCTTTTCAAGGTAAAAATTGAGCTACCAGGTGATCTGGTAGGCCCACTGATGGACCTATCACCTGAGTAGACCAGAATCAAAAAGACACAGGCTGCCAATCCTGCACTGCAGCAACATATACCATAGCCGAGACGTGGAAGAAACCAAAATGTCCATCAACAGAAAAATGCACCAAGAAGTAGTCGTCCATGTACACAATGGAATATTAGCCATGGAAAAGCATGGACCAGTGCCCTTGGCACCACCATAGAAGGATCTAGAGATAATCACCCAACTTGAAGTAAGAAAGTAACCAAAAGACAGATATCCTATGACATCACTTGTAAGGTGTTACCTAAAAATAGATACCCATGTAATAATTTCCAAGAGTAGGATACACAGAGATTCAGAAAACCAAATTACGTTTAACCAAATGGAAAGGTGTAAGGAATGTATGAATTAGGATATTGGGGTGAACAGACATGTACTAAAACATATGAAATATATAATCACAAAATACCTATGGAATACCAAGAGAGGTCTACTCAACACTCTCTCATAACATACAGGGGAAAGGAGCCAAAGAGTTACAGACAGATACATTGATATGATGAACCAGATTCTGTACACCTAGGAGAAGCTACACTTTTATCAAATTTTCCCTGATAATTAATAAAAATTAAATTTAAAAAACAAACAACAATTAAGGAGATATAAGCTCTTGGGGGTTTGCGCTGGCACATTCCACTCTAATTTGCAGCCTACTCACACGATTTCCAGGAAATCTCTTTTGCCCAAAAACCCAGAGTTAGAAATGTAGAAATGCGGCCACTTTGTGGCCGTTTCCCGCAAGGGTGGCTTTAAACCCACAGCTAACGGTCACTTAACATTCACAAGGACACAGGGCTGTAAAGGACACCTGCCCTCAAATATTGTGCTTAGGTAGGGAATGGCCAAAAAAACTCGACACTGACAAATTTTTCAAGGAGATAGCATGAAGAGGTAAGTTTTACTCACTCTTTTTCAAAAAGAGGAAAATGGAGAAAAGCTCAACATCAGGTATTATTAGACTCATGCAAATCTAACCCACAAAAAGATTTCAACTCAAGCAAGTCAACTGCCATCAGCAAAAAGTCTACAAACAATAAATGCTGAAGGGGTTTTAGAGAACTGTGTACCCTCTAGCTGCTTGTGATATGTAAAGTGGTAAGAGCCAATAATGAGAATATAAAGGAGCTCCGTTTAAAAGTAAAAATTGAGCGACCATTCCATACAGCAGGCCCACCGCTCAGCCTCTCACCTGAGAAGACCAGAGTTGAGAAGGCATAGGCTGCAACAGCTGCACTGCAGGAATTGCACAATAGCCAAGACACGGAAGCAAGCAAAATGTCCATCAACAGATGAATGGATAAAGAAGTGGTCCATGTACACCATGGAATATTAGCCATGGAAAACAATGAAGCACTGCTCTTTGAGACACCATAAATGAGACGACAGATGAACACAGAACATGTGGTAAGTCGGAAAGCAAGACACATATTATGACATCACTTATAGGCATTATCTAACAACTGACACAAATGAACATGTTTCCACAGAGAAAGACACTCACAGACTTAGAAAACATACTATGCTTATCTAAAAAGAAAGGTGGGGGGAATGGATAAATTAAGATTAGGGTTGCCATTTGTGTACAAATACCTATTAAATACATACAGCAAAAAGACCGACCAGATAGCAACGGATGTCTACAGAACACTCTGCATTAATTTACATGGGAAGAGGATCTGTACATTAACATATATATATATATATATATATATATATATATATATATATATATATATATATAATATACATTACATATATGTGTGTAATGTACAAATTACTCAGATTGTGTACACCTAGGACAAACAATATTCTAATCATTACTCCGATTTAAAAAACTTAAAACAACGAACAAGAATTAATGTGACATAAACTTACCGGGTTTTTTCCTGGCACATTCCATTCGAATTTACAACCTGGGAACAGGACTTCCAGAAAGGCTCTGCTGCCCTAGTAACCGGATTTGGGAATGGAGAAATGCTGCCGCCTTGTGGCCGTTTCCCACAACAGCAGCTTTAAACTCAGTGCTAATGCTCACTAAATATTCACACTCATTGCAAACCTGTAAATGACACCTGCCCTCAAAAAAAATCCTGGGCTTGAAAATCGACCAAAAAATTCAAAAGAGGGCAACCTTCCAAGAAGACAATTTCAAGAGGTTTATTGTACTTACAGTTTTTTTCTGTTTTTGTTTAACAGAAGTAAAAAAAGGCGTGGAAAAATGCTGAAATATGTTAGGAATTATTAAAGACATGCAAATCCAAATTACAAAAACCTATCAGCTCACACCAGTCAGAATGGCCATCAGCAAAAATTCTGCAAACAATAAATGCTGAAGGGGTTGTGGAGAAAGGCGTACCCTTGGTTCAAAGTGGGACATGGTAAGAGCCAGTAATGAAAACACAAAGGATATTCCTTGAAAAGGTACATATTGGGCTACCATTCAATCAAGCCTACCCACTGCTGAGCCTATCGCCTGAGAGGATGAGAATCAAAAAGACACAGGCTGGCAATCTTACACTCCAGCAATATTTACCATAGCCAGCATTTGGAAGCAACGAAAATGTCCATCAACAGAGGAATGCACAAAGAAGAAGTGGTTCATGTACACAACGGAATATGACTCCAATAAAAAATATAAAGTGAATTTAAAAAACAAATATAAGTAGGGAGACATCAGCTTTGGGGGGTTTATCTGGGCACATTCCCCTCTAATTTATAACCGAGGAACACCACTGGCAGGAAGGTCTGTTTCCCTAGTTACCAGAGTGGGGAAAGCAGAAATGCTGCCGCCCTCTGCCCGTTACCTGCAACAGCAGCTTTAAAACGTGTGCTAAGGGTCACTTCATATCCACAAGTACTGGAGGGCTGTAAATGAAACCTGCCCTCAAAATGTCTTGAGGGAGGTAACGGCCACATTATTTCAAAATGTGGCACATACTTCAAGAAAACAATTTGGAGAGGTAAGCTGTACTCACAGTTTGAAGAAAAAAAGGACATGCCTGAAAGCTCAATTTCAAGGGGTTATGAGACGCATGCAAATCCAACCACAAAGAGTTATCAGCTCACACCAGTCACAATAATCATCAGCAAAAATACTACAATCAATAAATGCTGAAGGGGTTGTGGAGAAGTGCATACCCTCAACTTTAAGTGGGATGTAACCTGGTAAGAGCCACTAACGAGAACAGAATGGAGGTGCCTTTACAAGGTAAACATTTTGCTACCATATGATCCAGCAGGCCCACTCCTGGGCCTATAAACTAAGAAGACAGAATTGGAAAGACACAGCCAGGCAAATGTGCATTGCAGCAGTATCACAGGAGCCAAGACTTGCAAGCAACCAAAAAGTCCATCAACAGATGAGTGGACAAAGAAGAACGGGTTCATATACACATGGAATATTAGCCAAGGAAAAAAATGACACAGTGCCATTTGCAGCCACGTAGATGAGTCTAGAGGTAATCACGCAACTTGTAGTGAGTCAGAAAGTGAAAGACACATATCCTATGATATCACGTATAGGGGTTACCTAAAAATTGATACCAGTGAAGATATTTCCGCAGAGAAAGGCAATCACAGATTTATTAAACAAACTTATGGTTCACCAATGGAAAGGTGTGAGCATTGGATACATTAGGTTACTGGGGTTAACAGAGATATACAAACACAGGTGAAGTATAAAATCACCAAAGACCTACGGAACACCGAGAGAAGACTACTCAACATTGTGTCATAACTTACATGGGAAAAGGATCCGAAGAAGAATAGATATATGTATATGTGTAAAAGAACCACATCTTGCACTCCTAGAACAAGCAAAACATTTTAATCAAACTTGCTGTGATAAAAATAAAAATTAAATTAAAAAATGAACAAGCAGTAGTGAGACATAAACATAAGGGGTTCTTTCCTGGCACTTTCCATTCTAATTTACAACCTAGAACACGACTTCCATTGAGGCTCTGTGGCCCTACAAACCACATTTGGTAAAGGACAACTTCTGCCGCCTTGTGGCCGTTTCACACAACAGCAGCTCTAAAACCCAGCGCTAATGGTTAGTCGATATTCAAAATAATTGCAGGCCTGTAAATGACACTTGCCCTGAAAGCAAATCCTTGGGTCGTAAATCCAGCAAAAAACTCAAAAGAGGTGCATATTTGAAAATGACACTTTCAAAAGGCATATTTTATGCACATTTTGTCTTCTTTTTCTTTTTGTTTCTTTCTTTTTTTTTGTTAAAAAGGGGCATGGAAAAAGGCTTAACATCAGGAAGTAATAAAGCCATGGAAATCCAGTCTACAAAAATGTTCACCTCACAGCCGTCAGAATGATCATAAGCAAAAAAGTCTACAAAGAATAAATGCTGAAGGTGTATTAGAGAACTGCATACCCTCTAGCTGCTGGTGGGATGTAACCTGGGAACAGCCAATAGTGAGAACAGAATGGAGGTGCTTTTCAAGGTAAAAATTGAGCTACCAGGTGATCTGGTAGGCCCACTGATGGACCTATCACCTGAGTAGACCAGAATCAAAAAGACACAGGCTGCCAATCCTGCACTGCAGCAACATATACCATAGCCGAGACGTGGAAGAAACCAAAATGTCCATCAACAGAAAAATGCACCAAGAAGTAGTCGTCCATGTACACAATGGAATATTAGCCATGGAAAAGCATGGACCAGTGCCCTTGGCACCACCATAGAAGGATCTAGAGATAATCACCCAACTTGAAGTAAGAAAGTAACCAAAAGACAGATATCCTATGACATCACTTGTAAGGTGTTACCTAAAAATAGATACCCATGTAATAATTTCCAAGAGTAGGATACACAGAGATTCAGAAAACCAAATTACGTTTAACCAAATGGAAAGGTGTAAGGAATGTATGAATTAGGATATTGGGGTGAACAGACATGTACTAAAACATATGAAATATATAATCACAAAATACCTATGGAATACCAAGAGAGGTCTACTCAACACTCTCTCATAACATACAGGGGAAAGGAGCCAAAGAGTTACAGACAGATACATTGATATGATGAACCAGATTCTGTACACCTAGGAGAAGCTACACTTTTATCAAATTTTCCCTGATAATTAATAAAAATTAAATTTAAAAAACAAACAACAATTAAGGAGATATAAGCTCTTGGGGGTTTGCGCTGGCACATTCCACTCTAATTTGCAGCCTACTCACACGATTTCCAGGAAATCTCTTTTGCCCAAAAACCCAGAGTTAGAAATGTAGAAATGCGGCCACTTTGTGGCCGTTTCCCGCAAGGGTGGCTTTAAACCCACAGCTAACGGTCACTTAACATTCACAAGGACACAGGGCTGTAAAGGACACCTGCCCTCAAATATTGTGCTTAGGTAGGGAATGGCCAAAAAAACTCGACACTGACAAATTTTTCAAGGAGATAGCATGAAGAGGTAAGTTTTACTCACTCTTTTTCAAAAAGAGGAAAATGGAGAAAAGCTCAACATCAGGTATTATTAGACTCATGCAAATCTAACCCACAAAAAGATTTCAACTCAAGCAAGTCAACTGCCATCAGCAAAAAGTCTACAAACAATAAATGCTGAAGGGGTTTTAGAGAACTGTGTACCCTCTAGCTGCTTGTGATATGTAAAGTGGTAAGAGCCAATAATGAGAATATAAAGGAGCTCCGTTTAAAAGTAAAAATTGAGCGACCATTCCATACAGCAGGCCCACCGCTCAGCCTCTCACCTGAGAAGACCAGAGTTGAGAAGGCATAGGCTGCAACAGCTGCACTGCAGGAATTGCACAATAGCCAAGACACGGAAGCAAGCAAAATGTCCATCAACAGATGAATGGATAAAGAAGTGGTCCATGTACACCATGGAATATTAGCCATGGAAAACAATGAAGCACTGCTCTTTGAGACACCATAAATGAGACGACAGATGAACACAGAACATGTGGTAAGTCGGAAAGCAAGACACATATTATGACATCACTTATAGGCATTATCTAACAACTGACACAAATGAACATGTTTCCACAGAGAAAGACACTCACAGACTTAGAAAACATACTATGCTTATCTAAAAAGAAAGGTGGGGGGAATGGATAAATTAAGATTAGGGTTGCCATTTGTGTACAAATACCTATTAAATACATACAGCAAAAAGACCGACCAGATAGCAACGGATGTCTACAGAACACTCTGCATTAATTTACATGGGAAGAGGATCTGTACATTAACATATATATATATATATATATATATATATATATATATATATATATATATATATAATATACATTACATATATGTGTGTAATGTACAAATTACTCAGATTGTGTACACCTAGGACAAACAATATTCTAATCATTACTCCGATTTAAAAAACTTAAAACAACGAACAAGAATTAATGTGACATAAACTTACCGGGTTTTTTCCTGGCACATTCCATTCGAATTTACAACCTGGGAACAGGACTTCCAGAAAGGCTCTGCTGCCCTAGTAACCGGATTTGGGAATGGAGAAATGCTGCCGCCTTGTGGCCGTTTCCCACAACAGCAGCTTTAAACTCAGTGCTAATGCTCACTAAATATTCACACTCATTGCAAACCTGTAAATGACACCTGCCCTCAAAAAAAATCCTGGGCTTGAAAATCGACCAAAAAATTCAAAAGAGGGCAACCTTCCAAGAAGACAATTTCAAGAGGTTTATTGTACTTACAGTTTTTTTCTGTTTTTGTTTAACAGAAGTAAAAAAAGGCGTGGAAAAATGCTGAAATATGTTAGGAATTATTAAAGACATGCAAATCCAAATTACAAAAACCTATCAGCTCACACCAGTCAGAATGGCCATCAGCAAAAATTCTGCAAACAATAAATGCTGAAGGGGTTGTGGAGAAAGGCGTACCCTTGGTTCAAAGTGGGACATGGTAAGAGCCAGTAATGAAAACACAAAGGATATTCCTTGAAAAGGTACATATTGGGCTACCATTCAATCAAGCCTACCCACTGCTGAGCCTATCGCCTGAGAGGATGAGAATCAAAAAGACACAGGCTGGCAATCTTACACTCCAGCAATATTTACCATAGCCAGCATTTGGAAGCAACGAAAATGTCCATCAACAGAGGAATGCACAAAGAAGAAGTGGTTCATGTACACAACGGAATATGACTCCAATAAAAAATATAAAGTGAATTTAAAAAACAAATATAAGTAGGGAGACATCAGCTTTGGGGGGTTTATCTGGGCACATTCCCCTCTAATTTATAACCGAGGAACACCACTGGCAGGAAGGTCTGTTTCCCTAGTTACCAGAGTGGGGAAAGCAGAAATGCTGCCGCCCTCTGCCCGTTACCTGCAACAGCAGCTTTAAAACGTGTGCTAAGGGTCACTTCATATCCACAAGTACTGGAGGGCTGTAAATGAAACCTGCCCTCAAAATGTCTTGAGGGAGGTAACGGCCACATTATTTCAAAATGTGGCACATACTTCAAGAAAACAATTTGGAGAGGTAAGCTGTACTCACAGTTTGAAGAAAAAAAGGACATGCCTGAAAGCTCAATTTCAAGGGGTTATGAGACGCATGCAAATCCAACCACAAAGAGTTATCAGCTCACACCAGTCACAATAATCATCAGCAAAAATACTACAATCAATAAATGCTGAAGGGGTTGTGGAGAAGTGCATACCCTCAACTTTAAGTGGGATGTAACCTGGTAAGAGCCACTAACGAGAACAGAATGGAGGTGCCTTTACAAGGTAAACATTTTGCTACCATATGATCCAGCAGGCCCACTCCTGGGCCTATAAACTAAGAAGACAGAATTGGAAAGACACAGCCAGGCAAATGTGCATTGCAGCAGTATCACAGGAGCCAAGACTTGCAAGCAACCAAAAAGTCCATCAACAGATGAGTGGACAAAGAAGAACGGGTTCATATACACATGGAATATTAGCCAAGGAAAAAAATGACACAGTGCCATTTGCAGCCACGTAGATGAGTCTAGAGGTAATCACGCAACTTGTAGTGAGTCAGAAAGTGAAAGACACATATCCTATGATATCACGTATAGGGGTTACCTAAAAATTGATACCAGTGAAGATATTTCCGCAGAGAAAGGCAATCACAGATTTATTAAACAAACTTATGGTTCACCAATGGAAAGGTGTGAGCATTGGATACATTAGGTTACTGGGGTTAACAGAGATATACAAACACAGGTGAAGTATAAAATCACCAAAGACCTACGGAACACCGAGAGAAGACTACTCAACATTGTGTCATAACTTACATGGGAAAAGGATCCGAAGAAGAATAGATATATGTATATGTGTAAAAGAACCACATCTTGCACTCCTAGAACAAGCAAAACATTTTAATCAAACTTGCTGTGATAAAAATAAAAATTAAATTAAAAAATGAACAAGCAGTAGTGAGACATAAACATAAGGGGTTCTTTCCTGGCACTTTCCATTCTAATTTACAACCTAGAACACGACTTCCATTGAGGCTCTGTGGCCCTACAAACCACATTTGGTAAAGGACAACTTCTGCCGCCTTGTGGCCGTTTCACACAACAGCAGCTCTAAAACCCAGCGCTAATGGTTAGTCGATATTCAAAATAATTGCAGGCCTGTAAATGACACTTGCCCTGAAAGCAAATCCTTGGGTCGTAAATCCAGCAAAAAACTCAAAAGAGGTGCATATTTGAAAATGACACTTTCAAAAGGCATATTTTATGCACATTTTGTCTTCTTTTTCTTTTTGTTTCTTTCTTTTTTTTTGTTAAAAAGGGGCATGGAAAAAGGCTTAACATCAGGAAGTAATAAAGCCATGGAAATCCAGTCTACAAAAATGTTCACCTCACAGCCGTCAGAATGATCATAAGCAAAAAAGTCTACAAAGAATAAATGCTGAAGGTGTATTAGAGAACTGCATACCCTCTAGCTGCTGGTGGGATGTAACCTGGGAACAGCCAATAGTGAGAACAGAATGGAGGTGCTTTTCAAGGTAAAAATTGAGCTACCAGGTGATCTGGTAGGCCCACTGATGGACCTATCACCTGAGTAGACCAGAATCAAAAAGACACAGGCTGCCAATCCTGCACTGCAGCAACATATACCATAGCCGAGACGTGGAAGAAACCAAAATGTCCATCAACAGAAAAATGCACCAAGAAGTAGTCGTCCATGTACACAATGGAATATTAGCCATGGAAAAGCATGGACCAGTGCCCTTGGCACCACCATAGAAGGATCTAGAGATAATCACCCAACTTGAAGTAAGAAAGTAACCAAAAGACAGATATCCTATGACATCACTTGTAAGGTGTTACCTAAAAATAGATACCCATGTAATAATTTCCAAGAGTAGGATACACAGAGATTCAGAAAACCAAATTACGTTTAACCAAATGGAAAGGTGTAAGGAATGTATGAATTAGGATATTGGGGTGAACAGACATGTACTAAAACATATGAAATATATAATCACAAAATACCTATGGAATACCAAGAGAGGTCTACTCAACACTCTCTCATAACATACAGGGGAAAGGAGCCAAAGAGTTACAGACAGATACATTGATATGATGAACCAGATTCTGTACACCTAGGAGAAGCTACACTTTTATCAAATTTTCCCTGATAATTAATAAAAATTAAATTTAAAAAACAAACAACAATTAAGGAGATATAAGCTCTTGGGGGTTTGCGCTGGCACATTCCACTCTAATTTGCAGCCTACTCACACGATTTCCAGGAAATCTCTTTTGCCCAAAAACCCAGAGTTAGAAATGTAGAAATGCGGCCACTTTGTGGCCGTTTCCCGCAAGGGTGGCTTTAAACCCACAGCTAACGGTCACTTAACATTCACAAGGACACAGGGCTGTAAAGGACACCTGCCCTCAAATATTGTGCTTAGGTAGGGAATGGCCAAAAAAACTCGACACTGACAAATTTTTCAAGGAGATAGCATGAAGAGGTAAGTTTTACTCACTCTTTTTCAAAAAGAGGAAAATGGAGAAAAGCTCAACATCAGGTATTATTAGACTCATGCAAATCTAACCCACAAAAAGATTTCAACTCAAGCAAGTCAACTGCCATCAGCAAAAAGTCTACAAACAATAAATGCTGAAGGGGTTTTAGAGAACTGTGTACCCTCTAGCTGCTTGTGATATGTAAAGTGGTAAGAGCCAATAATGAGAATATAAAGGAGCTCCGTTTAAAAGTAAAAATTGAGCGACCATTCCATACAGCAGGCCCACCGCTCAGCCTCTCACCTGAGAAGACCAGAGTTGAGAAGGCATAGGCTGCAACAGCTGCACTGCAGGAATTGCACAATAGCCAAGACACGGAAGCAAGCAAAATGTCCATCAACAGATGAATGGATAAAGAAGTGGTCCATGTACACCATGGAATATTAGCCATGGAAAACAATGAAGCACTGCTCTTTGAGACACCATAAATGAGACGACAGATGAACACAGAACATGTGGTAAGTCGGAAAGCAAGACACATATTATGACATCACTTATAGGCATTATCTAACAACTGACACAAATGAACATGTTTCCACAGAGAAAGACACTCACAGACTTAGAAAACATACTATGCTTATCTAAAAAGAAAGGTGGGGGGAATGGATAAATTAAGATTAGGGTTGCCATTTGTGTACAAATACCTATTAAATACATACAGCAAAAAGACCGACCAGATAGCAACGGATGTCTACAGAACACTCTGCATTAATTTACATGGGAAGAGGATCTGTACATTAACATATATATATATATATATATATATATATATATATATATATATATATATATATATAATATACATTACATATATGTGTGTAATGTACAAATTACTCAGATTGTGTACACCTAGGACAAACAATATTCTAATCATTACTCCGATTTAAAAAACTTAAAACAACGAACAAGAATTAATGTG
>NW_027671442.1:0-101000 GCF_964165515.1 Mesoplodon bidens | reverse complement strand
CCCTCCGGGCTAGCCGTGGTGCACTAACTCCTTCAGGCTCTCTTCCTGCCGCCAGCCCCAGTCCTCTCCCTGCGCTCCGACTGAAAGCCGATACCCGAGCCTCAGCTCCCAGCCCCGCCCGCCACGGCGGCCGAGCAGACAAGCCTCTCGGGCTGGTGTGTGCCTGAGGGCACCGGTCCTCTGTGCCAGAATCTCTCCGCTTTGCCCTCCGCACCCCTGTTGCTGTGCTCTCCTCCGCTACTCCGAAGCTTTCCCCCTCCGCCACCTGCAGTCTCCGCCCGCGAAGGGGCTTGTAGTGTGTAGAAACCTTCCCCCCTTCACGGCTCCCTCCCACTGGTGCAGGTCCCGTCCCTATCCTATTGTCTCTGTTTATTCTTTTTTTCTTTTGCCCTACCCAGGTATGTGGGGAGCTTCTTGCCTTTTGGGGGGTCTGAGGTCTTCTGTCAGCGTTCAGTAGGTGTTCTGTAGGAGTTGTTCCACGTGTAGATGAATTTCTGATGTATCTGTGGGGAGGAAGGTGATCTCCGCGTCTTACTCTTCCGCCATCTTCCTCCGGGGTCCTGAAGCATGTCCTTGCCTCCTATCACACTGGAATCCCATCAAGCCTTCAGGCTTCCTACCAGCTTACAGGATGGAATCTGCTGGCGTCTCCCCGCTTTTCCCCTCCATTAATGGCAGGGTCCCAATGTGTACTTGCGACCCATGCTTTTCTCAAACCAGTGCTTCTCCCGTTTAGCGCGCGCCAACCCCCCTCGCGGGCTCCTTGCAAAAGCCCAGCACCACTTATTGAAGAGGCTGTCCTTTCTCCACTGTACATTCCTGCCTCCTTTATCAAAGATAAGGTGACCATATGTGTGTGGGTTTATCTCTGGGCTTTCTATCCTGTTCCATTGATCTATCTTTCTGTTTTTCTGCCAGTACCATACTGTCTTGATTACTGTAGCTTTGTAGTATAGTCTGAAGTCAGGGAGCCTGATTCCTCCAGCTCCGTTTTACGTTCTCAAGATTGCCTTGGCTATTCGGGGTCTTTTGTGTTTCCATACAAATTGTGATATTTGTTGCTCGAGTTCTGTGAAAAATGCCAGTGGTAGTTTGATAGGGATTGCATTGAATCTGTAGATTGCTTTGGGTAGTAGAGTCATTTTCACAATGTTGATTCTTGCCATCCAAGAACATGGTACATCTCTCCATCTATTTGTATCATCTTTAATTTCTTTCATCAGTGTCTTATAATTTTCTGCATACAGGTCTTTTGTCTCCTTAGGTAGGTTTATTCCTAGAAATTTTATTCTTTTTGTTGCAGTGGTAAATGGGAGTGTTTTCTTGATTTCACTTTCAGATTTTTCATCATTAGTGTATAGGAATGCCAGAGATTTCTGTGCATTAATTTTGTATCCTGCTACTTTACCAAATTCATTGATTAGCTCTAGTAGTTTTCTGGTAGCATCTTTAGGATTCTCTATGTATAGTATCATGTCATCTGCAAACAGTAACAGCTTTACTTCTTCTTTTCCGATTTGGATTCCTTTTATTTCCTTTTCTTCTCTGATTACTGTGGCTAAAACTTTCAAAACTATGTTGAATAAGATTGGTGAGAGTGGGCAACCTTGTCTTGTTCCTGATCTTAGTGGAAATGCTTTCAGTTTTTCACCATTGAGGACAATGTTGGCTGTGGGTTTGTCATATATGGCCTTTATTATGTTGAGGAAAGTTCCCTCTATGCCTACTTTCTGCAGGTTTTTTTATCATAAATGGTTGTTGAATTTTGTCAAAAGCTTTCTCTGCATCTATTGAGATGATCATATGGTTTTTCTCCTTCCATTTGTTAATATGGTATATCACGTTGATTGATTTGCGTATATTGAAGAATGCTTGCATTCCTGGAATAAACCCCACTTGATCATGGTGTATGATCCTTTTAATGTGCTGTTGGATTCTGTTTGCTAGTATTTTGTTGAGGATTTTTGCATCTATGTTCATCAGTGTTATTGGCCTGTAGTTTTCTTTCTTTGTGACATCCTTGTCTGGTTTTGGTATCAGGGTGATGGTGGCCTTGTAGAATGAGTTTGGGAGTGTTCCTCCTTCTGCTATATTTTGGAAGAGTTTCAGAAGGATAGGTGTTAGCTCTTCTCTAAATGTTTGATAGAATTCACCTGTGAAGCCATCTGGTCCTGGGTTTTTGTTTGTTGGAAGATTTTTAATCACAGTTTCAATTTCAGTGCTTGTGATTGGTCTGTTCATATTTTCTATTTCTTCCTGATTCAGTCTTGGCAGGTTGTGCATTTCTAAGAATTTGTCCATTTCTTCCAGGTTGTCCATTTTATTGGCATAGAGTTGCTTGTAGTAATCTCTCCTGATCTTTTGTATTTCTGCAGTGTCAGTGGTTACTTTTCCTTTTTCATTTCTAATTCTATTGATTTGAGTCTTCTCCCTTTTTTTCTTGATGAGTCTGGCTAATGGTTTATCAATTTTGTTTATCTTCTCAAAGAACCAGCTTTTAGTTTTATTGATCTTTGCTATCGTTTCCTTCATTTCTTTTTCATTTATTTCTGATCTGATTTTTATGATTTCTTTCCTTCTGCTAACTTTGGGTTTTTTTTGTTGTTGTTGTTCGTCTTTCTCTAATTGCTTTAGGTGCAAGTTTAGGTTGTTTATTCGACATGTTTCCTGTTTCTTAAGGTAGGATTGTATTGCTATAAACTTCCCTCTTAGAACTGCTTTTGCTGCCTCTCCTAGGTTTTGGGTTGTGGTGTCTCCATTGTCATTTGTTTCTAGGTATTTTTTGATTTCCTCTTTGATTTCTTCAATGATCACTTCATTATTAAGTAGTGTATTGTTTAGCCTCCATGTGTTTGTATTTTTTACAGATCTTTTCCTGTAATTGATATCTAGTCTCATAGCGTTGTGGTCAGAAAAGATACTTGATACAATTTCAATTTTCTTAAATTTACCAAGGCTTGATTTGTGACCCAAGATATGATCTATCCTGCAGAATGTTCCATGAGCACTTGAGAAAAATGTGTATTCTGTTGTTTTTGGATGGAATGTCCTATAAATATCAATTAAGTCCATCTTGTTTAATGTATCATTTAAAGCTTGTGTTTCCTTATTTATTTTCATTTTGGATGATCTGTCCATTGGTGAAAGTGGGGTGTTAAAGTCCCCTACTATGAATGTGCTACTGTCGATTTCCCCTTTTATGGCTGTTAGTATTTGCCTTATGTATTGAGGTGCTCCTATGTTGGGTGCCTAAATATTTACAATTGTTATATCTCCTTCTTGGATCGATCCCTTGATCATTAGGTAGTGTCCTTCTTTGTGTCTTCTAATAGTCTTTATTTTAAAGTCTATTTTGACTGATATGAGAACTGCTACTCCAGCTTTCTTTTGATTTCGATTTGCATGGAATATCTTTTTCCATCCCCTTACTTTCAGTCTGTATGTGTCTCTAGGTCTGAAGTGGGTCTCTTGTAGACATCATATATATGGGTCTTGTTTTTGTATCTATTCAGCCAATCTGTGTCTTTTGGTGGGAGCATTTAGTCCATTTACATTTAAGGTAATTATCGATATGTGTGTTCCTATTCCCATTTTCTTAATTGTTTTGGGTTCGTTATTGTAGTTCTTTTCCTTCTCTTGTGTTTCTTGCCTAGAGAAATTCCTTTAGCATTTGTTGTAAAGCTGGTTTGGTGGTACTGAACCCTCTCAGCTTTTGCTTGTCTGTAAAGGTTTTAATTTCTCCATCAAATCTGAATGAGCTCCTTGCTGGGTAGAGTAATCTTGGTTGTAGGTTTTTCTCCTTCATCATTTTAAATATGTCCTGCCAGTCCCCTCTTGCTTGCAGAGTTTCTGCTGAAAGATCAGCTGTTAACGTTATGGGGATTCCCTTGTGTGTTATTTGTTGTTTTTCCCTTGCTGCTTTTAATAGGTTTTCTTTGTATTTAATTTTTGACAGTTTGATTAATATGTGTCTTGACGTGTTTCTCCTTGGATTTTTCCTGTATGGGACGCTCTGTGCTTCCTGGACTTGATTAACTATTTCCTTTCCCATATTAGGGAAGTTTTCAACTATAATCTCTTCAAATATTTTCTCAGTCCCTTTCTTTTTCTCTTCTTCTTCTGGAACTCCTATAATTCGAATGTTGGTGCATTTAGTGTTGTCCCAGGGGTCTCTGAGACTGTCCTCAGTTCTTTTCATTCTTTTTTCTTTCTTCTGCTCTGCAGTAGTTATTTCCACTATTTTATCTTCCAGGTCACTTATCCATTCTTCTGCCTCAGTTATTCTGCTATTGATGCAATCTAGAGTATTTTTCATTTCACTTATTGTGTTGTTCAAAAAGAGGAAAAGAGGAGAAAATCATAAATCTTGCTCTCAAAGTCCACCTCCTCAAGTTGGGCTGATTCCTTGTCTATTCATGTATTCCACAGATGCAGGATACAAGTTGATTGTGGAGCTTTAATCCGCTGCTTCTGAGGCTGCTGGGAGGGATTTTCCTTTCTCTTCTTTCTTTGCACAGCTCCCGGGGCTCAGCTTTGGATTTGGCCCCGCCTCTGCATGTAGGTCGCCGGAGGGCATCTGTTCTTCGCTCAGACAGGATGGGGTTAAAGGAACAGCTGCTTCGGGGACTCTGACTCACTCAGGCCTGGGGGAGGGAGGGGTACGGAGTGCGGGGCGAGCCTGCGGCGGCAGAGGCCGGCGTGATGTTGCACCAGCCCGAGGTGTCCCGTGCACTCTCCCGGGGAAGCTGTCCCTGGATCCCGGGACCCCGGCAGTGGCGGGCTGCACAGCCTCCCCGGAAAGGGAGTGTGGACAGTGACCTGCGCTCGCACACAGGCCTCTTGGCGGTGGCAGCAGCAGCCCCAGCATCCCACGCCTGCCTCTGGGGTCCGCGCTTTTAGCCGCGGCTCGCGCCCGTCTCTGGAGCTCCTTTAAGCAGCGCTCTTAATCCCCTCTCCTCGTGCACCAGGAGACAAAGAAGGAAGAAAAAGTCTCTTGCCTCTTCGGCAGGTCCAGACTTTTTCCCGGACTCCCTCCCGGCCAGCCGTGGTGCACTTACCCCTTCAGGCTGTGTTCAGGCTGCCAACCCCAGTCCTCTCCCTGTGCTCCCGACAGAAACCTGAAACCCGAGCCTCAGCTCACAGCCCCGCCCGCGCCGGTGGCCGAGCAGACAAGCCTCCCGGGCTGGTGAGTGCCGGTCGGCACCCATCCTCTGTGCGGGAATCTCTCCGCTTTGCCCTCCGCACCCCTGTTGCTGTGCTCTCCTCCGCTACTCCCAAGCTTTCCCCCTCTGCCACCTGCAGTCTCTGCCCTCGAAGGGGCTTCCTAGTGTGTGGAAACCTTTCCTGCCTCACAGCTCCCTCCCACTGGTGCAGGTCTCGTCCCTATCCTTTTGTCTCTGTTTATTCTTTTTTCTTTTGCCCTACCCAGAGTGCATGGGGAGTTTCTTGCCTTTTGGGGGGTCTGAGGTCTTCTGCCAGCGTTCAGTATGTGGTCTGTAGGAGCTGTTCCACGTGTAGATGTATTTCTGGTGTATCTGTGGGGAGGAAGGTGATCTCCGTGTTTTACTCTTCCACCATCTTCCCCCAGGCCCCTAAGGAGTTTTATTAGCAAGTAATCAAGATGTTTTTTCACAAGGCTCCCGATTAGCTGTTGGTATACTAAGAGTGAATCAGAGTTAGCGTAGTTTCTGATTTCTTTACATTGTCTATGTGGATGATCATATTTTTACTGCTGGGGGTGGCGGTGGTGGGGAGTGAGGGAATGTTGCTTTCCTGCTCCTGATGTTTCAGTCCTGTCAAGAGAGCTCGTAGGGTCCTATCAGCGCTGCTTCTTTACTGACTCTGCCCCAGGGTGATCAAGTGACTTATATAGAAAGCTTGAAAAGAATGAAGTGAGCATGCTTGCCTTGACTAATTCTGTTCTCTCCCTTGAGAGTGTGAGTGTCTTCTGTTTCTCTCATTCTGTGTATTACTAGTTAGTAAATCTGCCCAATTCTGGGGTTCAGTTATGTGATCATTTCATTCAAACTGGATTCTCAAGCCAGGGTTATCAAGAGTAACAGGAATATTCGGCCCTCCATCTTTTCTCTTTTCTCTTATTTCCTAATTTATTCCAAACCAAATGGAATTAAGGCATTGTACTTGCTGAAAGGTAATTAGAAGTTCCTGACACTTGGTGCATTACCTGGGAACACTGAGAAATAAAAAGAAAGGAGCAGACATTTTGGAGAGGAAAATGTCCATGTGGAAAATCTTTTGTTACTGCCAAGGAAGGTAGTCTACTGCCTTGGTCTTTAATGTATGGTGGGATGTTGAAACCTTTGACTGTTTGAAAATATTTAGGTTTGTGCAGTAAACTGCTGAAGCTTAGAAAACGTTTAATGCATGCTGTATAAATGTGCCGTGCTTGCTGGGAGACTAATAAACTTGGAGGCTGAACACAATAGAAATTTACGATCTCACAGTTGTAGAGGCCAGAAGTGTGCTGTCAAGGTGTCAGCAAGGCTGCTCTCCCTACTGATGCTCTAGGGGAGATTCTATCCCTTGCCTCTTTCAGCTTCTGGTGGTTGCCAGCTTCCTTGGCTTGAGGCCACGTCACTCAGTTTTGGTCTGTGTCTTCACATCACCCCCTTTCTGTGTCTGTATCTTCTCTTTTGTGTGTCTCAAATATCCCTCTGCCCTTCTTGTATATTAAGGACAATTGTCATTCTATTTAGGACCCATCCAGCTAATATAGGATGGAAATCCCATCTCAAGATCCTTAATGACGTTTGCAAAACCCTTTTTTTTTTCAAATGAGGTAACAGTCAAGGCTTAGGACATGGATATATCCTTTTGGGGGCCACCATCCAACCCAGTACACCAGCCATAAGATACTTTGATTTTGGCTGATGGCTGCAGCTTATGGTGTGGGAGAGTGGCTGTTTCTTTCGAGCCACTTAAGTAAAGGTCTGATATAAAGAAAAGGGGCATTAGGGAGTTGCAGGTGACTGAGCAATACCTGGAGCGGAATGAATAAGGCACCTGGAGGGTCTTTAGTATACAGAGACCTTTACCTGGCACTTGACTTGAGAGTGTGCAGGAGTTTACAGGGCAGGAAAGTCTCAGGCAGCCGTCCACCTTGCCTTACTCTTCAGGTACAGTTTTTCCCAAGCAGGCTTGACTGAGACAAAGACTCAATTATAAGGAAAACATGTTTTATAGAACTTGTCGGCACTGACACATATGGTCTACCGTAGGCTCAAGTGACGCCCTTCACATGTGGACCCAAGCTGACACTGGATTTGTCAATTATATTGGAGAAAGAAATGTTGTCCTAAAGGCAGCCGCCTTTGGTCTATGTAGTTCCATAGCAGGAGGCAGTGAAAATGGCCATGGCGGCATAGGACTGTCAAATCTACGCCTCAGACCTGGAGGTGTAATGTCACTCGACAGAACCCATAAACAGCTCAGTACTGCAGTGTAAACAACAAGGTCATCAAAGAGGAAGGATAACGCAAGAGTCCATGTGTGACAGATGCTCAGGGCTGTGCACTGCACATGGCAAATTCATAGTGACAAATCAATGTCAAGCTAAAAGTTTCCTCCTGGTTCGAAGTTCGCAGGTCAGAAATTTCAGTTAAATGGCATAGACTAATGGACATTCTAGTGAGGCTAAAACCAAAGAGACTTTCTCTTTCTCTCAAATGCCATTGAGTTTCCGCTATGTTCTTTGATCAAAGTCTTGACTGGATTCCGGGAACAAAAATGTGCCTAGTTTCACTCTTCTAAGAGTCGGGGATTGGCTTGCTTTTGAGATTGTTTTTAAATGTTGGGGATAGTGCTGTAAAATCAAATTGTATCTTAGTAACTCTTTAGACTCTTTAAAAGCATGGTTCATGAGAGGGTTGATAAACTGATAAAACAGCCAAGGCCCTGAGAGACCCACACCCGTGTCAGTGACAGAAGTCCAAGCTACAGATACTAAAGGAGCCCTCAGTCCCATTCAGGCAATGAAAGCCCTGTCACTGAGAATGAACCAAATGTACATTTGGGAGGATTGTTTATGGACATTTAGGACTTTGGATTTTTAACCCAGAGTAACAAGGAAACTTGATTTCAAAATTGGGATTTAATACTTTGGAACCTTAATTCATAAGAGCGTGTCATGTGTGCCCTTTTAATTCGTCTGTGAAGAATTTGATACTGGCAAAGGTGTACTTACAAATTTGCAACATTTCTATGATTTCTGAATTGTATTCCTGGATGCTTTTATGTATTTAATCTTAGTTTGTCATTTGACCTCATCAAATGTCTATGGTTAGCTATGTTGTGGATGGCTGGTAGAACAAAAAGTTGTTTCTGATCATTGGATATGAGTAGCCTTGGAGTTCATTTGAATTAATGCAATTTCTCACCCATATCAGAGACTTCTGGGATGAAACTCTAAGGCATCCACCAGCAGTTCCTGGAGGCCACTCAAACGAGTAGCCCCATAAAAGTGTGAGCAGGACTGTCCTGATAAAGGTCTATTCTTTCCTGAAGGGAGAGCCATATTCCATTAACTATAGGCTTAAAAGCATCGTTGAGTGGGTTAAGAGATTGAAAACACCAGGGGAGCATTAGTGACAGTTTCCCTTCTCATTCTTACGGGTACCAGCATGTGAAGGGAATTTGATTAGTGTAACTTTTAACCTCCCTGCTCTTATGTTCACTGACACTGGCTAGGTGAGGTGACCTACCTGACGGGCAAAGTTGGGAAGAATAACTGGCCATGCTTTGCTAAGCTCTTCTTTCCTTCATCTTGGGAGTGAGTCTGGTGATAGAGAGACAGAAGTTCTCTGCTCCACTGTGGACATGCCCCTCTCACCTGGCTTTGCCTGGAACCAACTTGCTGCAACAAAGTGGGTAAGTCTGGATAACTCTAGAATTCAGTTGACAGACTCACTTGGCTATGTCATGAAGCCCCATTTTCCAACATGGGCTCTAACAGTAACAAGTGACATAATGTGTGGGCTCCAGTGCAAAATGAAAATATAGTGCCTCTTGTTCAAACTGCAAAGAAAAAGTCTTGTTGAAAGTATTTGCACTGGGGTGCATAGTGTCCTCCCCAAATTCATGTTCACCTGGAACCTGTGAATGTGCCCAAGTAAATTCTTTTTTCAGATAGAATCAAGATAAGATGACATCATACTAGATTAGGATGAGTCCTAAATGGGTTCTGTGGGTTGTTCTCTCTTCTCTTTTTCATACATGTCATCTTTTTCAGCAGACTGTTTGGCTAATATTGGGAAGTAACACGAGTAAGAAAGGATATGATAAGATTCCTTGGACATTCTTGTTTCTTAAAAAACAACACTTTCTTTCTGTGTTAGAAGTAAGTTCAGATTCAAATGGAAAGCATGGCCTCCACATCTGTTAACACCTTCACTTAGTCTTGGATGTGACCAGTAGCACAGAATTCTGGTGGAACACAGCAAGACTCCAAATGGGTACCAAATAAGCATGTCATGGAAAGCACACCACAAGCAGGGTGAAAACTAGATGTGAATGGGGCAGCAGGAATGGTGGCAGACACACATATTGCACACGTCTCCTCTGCTCATGCGTATATTTTATTGTCCCATAAACTTTACTTACAGAACGTAAGTTCAAAGATAAAATCATTAAGAATATTAAGACAGCAATATCAGAGCATGAAACCAAGCAAGTGTGGGGCCCTTCTGAGCATGGTTCATCTGGGACTTGATAAACTGGTAAAAACAGCCAAGGCTGTGAGATACCCACACCATGTCAGTGACAGGAGTCCAAGCTACAGATATTGAAGGGGCCCTCAATACCACTCAGGCACTGAAAGCCCTGTCACTGAGAATGAACCAAAATATAAATTTAGGAGGATAATTTATGGAGACTTAGGACTGGATTTTTAACCCACAATAACAAGAAAACTTCATTTCAAAAGAAAGTGTGAGGTCTTCAAGTTTGCTTTCGTTATTGAGGGTCCTTTGTGGTTACATATCAATTTTGGAGTGGTTTCTTCTATTTCTGCAAAAACAGGGGATTTTGATAGGCATTGCATTAAATCTGTAGATAGCTTTGTGTAACATGGACATTTTAACAATAGTTCATGAACATGGGATGTCTTTCCATTTATTTATGTCTTCCTTAATTTCTCTCAATACTGCTGTAGTTTTCAGTGTACAAGTGTTTCATGTCTTTGGTTAAGCTTATTGCTAAGTATTTTATCCTTTTAGATGGTATTGTAAATGGAATTGTTCTCCTAATTTCTTTTTCAGATTGTTCATTGTTAATGTACAGAAATGCAAGTGATGTGTGTATGTTGATTTCATATTCTGCAAACAAACTTTGCTAAGTTTATTCTAATACATTTTTTGTTCTAATAATTTTTTGTGAAATATTTAGCACTTTCTACATCTTTTTCAATAGTTTCCCTTTCAGCCTAAATGTATCCTTAAATCTAGGGGACATTTTGACCTCCATCTTAGGCTTTCATCTTATTTCTCAACTTATTCAGTCTTAGTTATTGAGTGTTCTCCTTATTGTTTGCCACTTTGGAGAATCCAACAAAATGTTCTACTCAAGGTGAGACGTCTTTTCTCTTCCGCCTCTGAACCTGAATATCACTTATTACTTACTTCATTCTCTTAGCACTTAGCATTCGAAGTTTAACGGGTGATCTTTCTTAAAGGAGGCCAATATGCTCACCGAATTCAAGACCTCTGGTGAGTTGTGTCAAGTGTATAGGAATCATATTAACTTGTTGGCTGTTAGCACCCCTGGAAACATTTCTAAAGTGGCCTTTGACATTGATATTCAGGTATATTGAGCACCACATTAAAGAGTTTAACAGAATAAGAGTAGGCTGGTCTTTCCTAAAGCAGAGTTTATTCAAGGGTGACCTTTTCGTAACTTGCATCAGGCTCATCCGCATTGAGTCATTGAGTGCCCTCAACCCCCCTAAACTGTAAACTTTTTTTTTTCTTTTTCTTTTTTGTGGTACGCGGGCCTCTCACTGTTGTGGCCTCTCCTGTTGCGGAGCACAGGCTCCAGACGCGCAGCAGAGGTTCCAGACATGCAGGCTCAGCGGCCATGGCTCGCGGGCCCAGCCGCTCCGCGGCATGTGGGATCCTCCCGGACCGGGGCACAAACCCGTGTCCCCTGCATCAGCAGGCGGACTCTCAACCACTGTGCCACCAGGGAAGCCCCTGTAAACTTCTTATACACAAGAATTATGTTTTATAGCTCTTGTTCCCCTTCCCTATACCTAAACATACCTGGAATAGAAGGTGCCTCTACGAACAGGTGTTGCTTTAGTTTAAACTACATTAAGTACATGTATATGTTCATTTCCCTCTGGGAAAGGAGGCTACTTTCCACAGGATTCAAATATCAAGCCTTTAAACTTCCTTGAACCCATAGATATATAAATAGTTGCATAACTATCCTCCCTCTATACAACTCTAAGATGATCATATCAAAGTATGGTCATTAATTGTTTTTAATTGCAAACAGATAATAAGCAAAGTGTAAGGAATTTCTTCCACCAAAGTAAAGGCCGAAGTTCAAAAAGTCAAATTAATATGGGATTTGTTACTATTCTAAATAGTAAAGAACACTGACAAGAAATAGCACAGTGCTGGTTGCTATTATCATCTTTTCATTTTCCATGACTGTTGTTTATATTATCTTCATGGGATTTCACTGAAATTATCAAGGTTTTTTAATAGTCACTAAAAAACAAAATGCCTTGAAATGCCAATACAAAGAAAAATGAGTCAGAACATGAAAAAGTGTTTTAGACAAGTTGACGACATATATTCTTTGCTCATTTCTCTTTTTGAGACAACTTCCATCTTCTTCACACCCACATGTACAATACACTGAATAAAATACAACCCCATCACTCGATGGTGATAAGAAAAGGAAAGATAAGCCGGTTCCAGAAAATCCCTCTATTCCTAGTATCTTGTTGCATCTGGCAAAAAAGAGCATTTTGAAATATTCTCTAAAGTTTTGTATTTTATTTTATAATAATTTACTTCTTTATCTCAATGTAAATATTAAAAACGCATGAGAAATATGTTAACATTCGGCATTTGACTATTCTTATCTACTTCCTTAATGTTTCCTTTGCCTCCTATGATGATCTTTTGGGATAGACAGCACATACCACTCTCATACTCCCCAGACTCTACAGCCCCATACACATGCAAAATAGCTTGTGTGGGGATGTGTTAACATACACTTGGTTGAGGCAGGAAGGCTGTAGAGTACATCGTTTTTACACCTCAACATTTTAAGAGTTTTTGGAAAGTAACCCTAGTTTGAGTGCAAGTTCCATCGATTTATCAAATGCATTTCAGGTATATCTAGGTATGTCCAGTCATATGGTAAGGCTATATCACTGGGAGACTATTTACATGAGCAAGTGAAAAGAAATCAGTGAAAGAATATATTATAACCAAGAGTCAGATATAATAGGTCAATCAAATAGAATGTAGATCCCAGGAACATATCCACACATATAAGGACAATTGATTTTTCAACAGAGGTGCAAAGCCAATTTTGAGGAGAAAGGATAGTCTTCTTGACAAATGGTGCTGGAAGCATGTCGTACATGGATATAGTGCCTAGTTCACCATATGCAAAAGTATGACCTTTGATCCCTACTTCACACCATATAAAGAATTAACTAAATGTAGATCAAAACATAAATCTCTAAAACTTGGACACAATCTTTTTGACCTTGGGTTAAGCAAAGATTTCCTAGAGATGACACCAAAAACAAGATCCATAAAAGAAAAAAAGTAATAAATTGGGTTTCATCTTTGGAAGCCATTATTAATAAAAGAAAAGCCACAGGTTGGAAGAAAATATTTACAAATTATACACCTGAAAAGACTTGTGCCTCTAACACGTAGAGAACTCTCAAAACTCAGTAATTAGAAAAAAAATTTTTAATTAACAATATGGGTAAGAATATTTAAAAAGAGATCCTGCCAAGGAGGTGTACGGACGCAAATAAGCACATGACGTTGCTCAATGTAATCCATTATTAGCTCTATGGAAATGAACGCCCCAGGAGATACCACTACACACCTACTGAATGGCTAAAATTAGAAAAGTCCAACCACACCGAGTACTGGTGAGGCAGTGTAGGAACTGCGCGGCTTTTACATGCTAGTGGGAGGGCAAGAGTGCAGTCACTTCAGTCCGCAGTTTGGCCGTTTCTTCATAAGTTGAACGTACACCTACCGTATGACCCAGCCTTTCTGCACCCGGATATTTACGCAAGAAAAATGAAAGCGTATGTGCACACAAAGACTTGTACATGGATCATCATAGCATCTTTATTTCTAATAGACAGAATTGAAACAACCTCGAGCACCCATCAACAAGAGAATGAAGAAATATACTGTGGTATACCCATACACTGAAACACTATTCAGCAAAACAAAGTGATAAACTATTGACACCCACCAAAACATGAATTACTCTCCAAATAATTACATTGAGTGAAAGAAGCCAGATAAAAGAGTCCTCAGTGTGTGAATCCCTTTATCTAAATTTCTAGAAAAATGCAAACACGTCTCTAATGAAAGAAAGCATATGAGTGCTCACTTGGGGATGTGGAGGGCTGGAATGTGAGGGGAAAAAAGGGGCTTTATGAATGAGGCATAAACACTTGCAAGTGATGGATATGTTCCTTTTCTTGATTGTGTTGGCAGTTCCATGGGTATATGCATATTTCAGAATTTAAATTGTGTTTTTAAGTATGTGCAGTCTACTGTGTCCGTTCTATTTAACAGAGCCATTAAAGAAAGGCTAAGAACAGACGTTTGTCTCAACGAATAAATGTAACAAAGAACAGAAAAGTCAACTACAGTATGATCTCTGTCAGTTGAATTTTCCTGTAGTTTATTTCCTCAAAAAATATATCCCAGTTCTTAAAAGAGGTGGGACTCTTAATAAATGGTTAAAAAACCCAGCAAAGCCATCAGCAGGGTGAGCTCCGGCTACTTTTCAATTGTGAGACACTAGGTGCACAGTGCAGACATGCTAGGGTGTTTGTTCTTCCTGCCCAATATTTTAGAGAGGATATGAAACACCCCCGTTAAATGCCTGCAAGTGATGCCCAGAGTGGAGTTTGGAGAATGATGGCTGTGATCTTTAATATGGTTGTGCCTTTGTAAAGAATCTCACTCAGAATTTCCAGGGTAATTTTGGAGTCCATTTTTTGTGTGTTTTTTGGATGATATATATGTAACTCACCTGAAGAATATACCCACGTAGACTTGAAGTTAGGGACCAGCTGGTGTAAATCTGTGTGGTTATCTCCTGACCTAACCTTTTAGCTTCTTTTTGCTCCTTGATTGTAGTTAAGCTTCATCTTGCCTCAGGGACTTTGTATTCGCTGTTCCCATGTTTTGGAAATATTATTTCCAGAAAAATTTTCCATAACTGATTCCTTTCTATTCTTTGGCACTCATCTCTTAAAGATATTTTTTCCTTGATTGTCCTACTAGCCTAACTCAGTCCCAATTTAACAGATTACCTTACTTCTTTCACAGAATAATAATCAAACCAAATATTATCTTTGGTGTCTCTTTGTATTTAGATGAACTTCTTCCCAAAGAACTCAAGCCCCCCAGTGACAGAGGTTGCTACCTTTCTTATCCCTTATTCTGGGTCTTAGAACTGTGTCTGGCATGTAGTAATCACTCGAGGTCTGTTGACTGTGTAAAGAATATGTGAGTAGATGAAGAGATTTGGAGTTATTTGAGGTCGCTCTTAATGATGGCTGGTGTTGGTGATTAAATTAAAGTTGTAGGTTTTAGAGTTGGAAGTGATCTTGCTGAGTCTCACAGTTATGGCAAATCTCTCCCTACTGTAGCATCCCTGACAGATGATCAAGTCTGAGCTTGAATAACTGTATATGAAAGACCCTAACCAGGGCACCCTCCTAGCTCTGCCAGGTCATATAGAATTTTGGACTATTCTCTTTCTCTCTCTTGTAGACAGCCACTGTCATTTGGTAAGCCATAAGCCTTCCTTTGCTTTGACTGTGGTTAGTGTGTTTGCTGGATTTCTAAAATATATTTTTAGTGTTTACTTGTTTAGATTGAAAAGATTGGGCTATATTTTTAAAAGTTTATCCCTCCATTTTGGAAGGCCTTTTAAGTTGTGATATTGCATGCAAGAGAGCTAAGGGAATTCTGGACTCCATATTTTCGTTTTTACCTTTTTTTTTTTTCTCAGACTTTGAACTAACAATGGCTAAGAATGAGAGGCACTGAGACCCGAATATTTTTTCCCTTGTCAAGCACAGAGAATATGGGAAAGAATGAAATTGGGAAATTGTTTTGCTCCTCTTCCTTTCCTCCTTTTTGGTCAGTTACCTTAGTCGTCCACCTCACTTTGTATTTCTAGCCTGGCTTCAGAAGACCTGAATTTGATGAACTACACACTGATGGAGTAGTAGATTGCTAGAAGGAATGGCGGCTTCACAGAATTATTTTCAAGAAGGATGGTCCAGCCAATTTCCTCACTTCCACTGTGAAAGGAGTTCCCTATTCCTAAGAAAATGGACCTATGTCCGACTGACACAGAAGATGGAGATGTATCCCAGTGCATGTATATATGTATATCTATTAAATTTATGTATATATATATAATGCCTAATGGAAACATCTCAGATGTTCTCTTTGGTATTTTTCTTTAATTTTACTTATAAAATTGTGACCATTTTTTAATTCAAAAGAGGAGAACCTTAAAAATTAATTAAGAAGACATCCTCAGTAGTCTAAGGTTCAGAGTGACTTGGCAGAGAAAATTGCTGAATGGTTAGATAATAGTGCTGGTATGCTTGGCTATTGTAACACTTTACATTTGAGTTTCTCTTCCTTGAAATTACAAGAACTATATGACTCAAGAGAAAGATTGATAATTAGGAATATTCTGCTTGCTTTATTTTATTTATTTTGTTGTTGTCGTTGTTGCGGTACGCGGGCCTCTCACTGCTGCGGCCTTTCCCGTTGCGGAGCACAGGCTCCGGACGCGCAGGCCCAGTGGCCATGGCCCACGGGCCCAGCCGCTCCGCGGCATGTGGGATCCTCCCGGACCGGGGCACGAACCCGTCTCCCCTGCATCGGCAGGCGGACTCCCAACCACTGTGCCACCAGGGAAGCCCCTCTGCTTGCTTTTTTTTTTTTTTTTTTTTTTTTTTTTTTTTTTTGCGGTATGCGGGCCTCTCACTGTTGTGGCCTCTCCCATTGCGGAGCACAGGCTCCGGACGCGCAGGCTCAGCAGCCATGGCTCACGGGCCCAGCCGCTCCACGACATGTGGGATCTTCCCAGACTGGGGCACGAACCCGCATCCCCTGCATCGGCAGGCGGACTCTCAACCACTGCGCCACCAGGGAAGCCCTCTGCTTGCTTTTTATATAGCGTATTGAAGAACATTTTAATTATTTGGAGGTCATAGGAAGGAACCTTCATGATCTAAGTTTTGAACAAGTAGTGTTGCAACACAAAGCTATGACTTAAAAAGGAAATTTGAAATGACCTATTTCTTTTGGCATCTCAATCCAGATATCTGTCAGTAAAATGAGTCACTTTTCAGTCAAATGGGTGGTCAGCAATATAATTTTTTATTGGGAAGCTGAAAGACACCATTGCCAAGCAGAGCACCTGCAGTGTTCACATCTATATTTGAGCATCTTTCGTTTTCCCAAGGGGTGCAAGTGAAGAGAAGGCAGGCAGAGAAATGGCACTTGAATAAAGCTTTTCAATATGGATATAACAGAGAGCATTCCCAGAGGCAGGTCAAGTCCAACCCAAGAACAACTCTCTCAGTGCTTTCACAACTAGGTAAAATACAAGACCAGTAGTAACTCAGCTCTCAAATCAGTGCTGAAATCCAGTGGAAGGTTGTTAATATTGATATGGTGAACATACATCAAATAGGATTACTGAATTTTCTGAATCCAACTGAACTCCCAGGATTGTTTGGTTTCATAGGCTGTTGGGCTCAAGACGCATTTGGTTTTAAATAATCCTTCCTAAAATGTTCAGCTTTCAGTCTAATATGATTGAAACCCAGCTTGAGTGTGTCTTATAATACACTGGACTGGAAAGACTATGGGCATTGAATTATTCAAAACATGGCAGGCGAAGGAGTGATATGTGGGGAGGATGTGATCATAGAAATGAGTGAGACTTGATATGTCTTGTTATCTCATTTGATTTACGTGTTAGAACTCTTCCAAATATTAGAGGAAGGAAATCAATATCAATTTTCACCTGTCACGTTCCACACTTCAATGATTAATGAATGTCAAATTTGACCACAGTTTTCTGTACCACCTGCTCTGAAATAATATTTCTGGGCCTTTATTAAAAAGGTAAGATTTTCATTGAATTTCCAAATATGATTCTGCAGTGGCTAATTCAGCTTGTTTTATTAGTAAGCAAGTTCTGATGAGTAATACTAATTTAATAAGCCTGCATGTGAGGTTAAAGTGTCAACTGTTCCTGCCGAAGGTGATGAGATATGACTGTGATGAGGTGGTAGGACACTCACCTTCCTGAACGAACCCTGCGAGCACACAGTTCTTGGGAGAAACCAGTACTGCATATAGTAGCAAATCTGATATCATTTTGCATGTCTCCTGTAGCAGTGGAATGCGCACACATACAAACATGATCATGGGTGAAAAAACACACATGCGCACCTTAGAGGCTTACATTAATTTCTGAATATAGTTCTCCGGAAAGAAAAAGCTTTACTGATGATTTGTATTTTTATAGTTTATTGTTTTATCCATACTAAAACACTTCATGAAATCACTTCCTGTTTTGTTGTCCATGGAATCCTTTCCATTTTGAGATGCTAAATATAAATCGAAATAATGATTATAGTCCTTGGCCATGAAAGACTAAGTTACAGAGAACCCGGTGACTGGAGGTCAGAGCTGCCACGGAATTATTCTCTGCTCCAGAGACCATCAGAATATCACTGTTTACCCACTTAAGGATAGAATGCTGCTATTGAGAAACGAGCTCTCTTTTATTTCTACTAAAAGGAGAGAACAGTAGGGGACCTTGGCTGCGCGAGTGTATGAGACTTTCTCTGTTTTGTACAATAAGCCCAAAACAATACATGAAATAGCCTCACGCCTTTTGTCTTTTGTACCCAGCTCCTTCCTGTATTGCTCCTGATCCATTACACTTAAATCAACAAGAGTTGCTTGAACATTTTGACAGTTATGTTCCCCATACCCTGAAGCCTTTTTAAAGGGTTACTGAGATAAAGCTATTTCAAAAATACTCCCTCCAAATTTTTTCAGGGTGGCATCAATGAAAGTAACTTAGAGGAAAAAAACTTGAGTTCCTGGCCTACCCCTCTAAGGCCAGGCAAGCATAAACCTTCATAGCAAAACCTAAGTTTGCTCCCAGTTGAGAATTTGGTTTCCACGGTCTTATATAAAAAGTATATGGAGACTTTAATTCCCTATAAGCCCTTTCCAAAGAGTGAATACAGTTCATCATTCGTAAGAGATGATGAAAGTTACAATTTTGTTGAATAGGTGGAATATATATTACATATAATATACATATTTATTTTTAATATATATATATATAATACATATAAAGTTACTATTCAGAGTCCTAAAACGTGGATTTTTCTTACTTACCAAGAATGAACAGTAACTTGATCTCTAAACAATAAAGCACCTGGTCATAACAGAATCATAACAAATATTTGATATCAGAATGAATTCACTGTTCAGGTGTAAAGAGGGAATAGCTTCAGTTTTCCTCTTTCGTGCACCCCATTATTGCATCCTGGACAGAGGGGATTTTCTTGATTTTAATCTAAAGGAGAAATGGTCACTTTTGTTGAGATGGAAATTGACCACCTCAGTAGGCAGAGGCACTGTTTTTATTTGGCTGAATTCATGTTTCTAGTGATAATTCAAGGTGTAATAGGGTTTTCTCAGCCACTCCAAAATCTGAAAATGATAAGCATCTCACCAGAGTTTCAGGATGGCCCATTACCTATTCTGTGGAAAGGATATTCAAAATACCATGCTTCATCAATGTCTTCTTTGACTTATTAATGAATGGACAACTACTGAGTTAAGACAGTGTCTTATCCTTGCTTCAAAAAAATAAAAACAAAAAACCCCCACAAACACAAAAAAACTGTTAACAATGAAAACTTATTATGCCAGGCCTTAGTATGGCCTGACTTGGAAATTTAGTTTCAGAGGCTTTTGTGAATATACCAAGGAAAGAGGACCTAGGTGTATCTTATTCCCACAGGCCGCCAATAAATATTTGCTTAACGGACAAAATATGAATATATAGTGTAGGAGAGAACCTGACAGATGCTTCACATTATTGAGTGATAGCAATGCCCAAACTCATCTGTGATCAAACACTATGAAAGTATCCTCCTAAGGATAAACTTATTACAAATAAGAAGTGAAAATTCAATTATGCAGATACTTTGAGTGTCAGCTCTGATATGCAAAAAGCATGGAAGTTGTCAGTGTATCTTGTCCTTACAAGATAATGCTGTACAAAATGAAAATCAGTGACTTTTCTCAGACATGATTAATAAAACATGTAACTATGAAAGAATTTTCGAACGGTAATTATGTATGTGTATATATGTGTCTCTGAAAAATCTTTGTCGAAGAAAACTGAGGCTATCAGTATAAACTTCTTTAACTTCTATCTCTTCTTACCTTTATTTCCTCCCAAACTTACCAGTATCCATCCAGCTCGATACAAGTGATTTTTATATACTGTGCAAGGTTTTTTTCTTATTCATATGTCCATGTTTCCCCAATTCTCTAAATTATTATCTACATCTTCAGGATCTCCTTTATTGGTTCCTTCATTTCAACATGTAAAATAGAAGTCCTTCTCATTCTAAAAAATTCTTTTTTGCTAATTATTTTCTCTTTTCATCCAAACTCCTTGAGAGCAGCCTATTCCCACTGCCCTCACTAGCCCCGCCTGGCCCCGACAGGCAGCCCTACGCCCTCAGTTTATTGCCATCTGGCTTTTTGTCCACCACTTCCCTGCACTGCTCTCAGGTCACTGGGGACCTAACTGCCCAAATCCAATGGACACTCACAGTCTCTGAAGGACGACGCTGGCATCTCCTTCCTCCTTCTTGAATCTCTGTCACCTCTCTCCTTCCCAGAATTCTTTCTCTGCTTATCACTTAAACGTTGTCAGGACTCACAATTCTCTGACATCTCATCCATTTTCATGATTTTAATGACTGCTGATATGTGCTGAGGACATTCAAATTTTTATCTTTCCATGTCTTCACGTGCATGTCCAGTTATCTACCAGTTTGTCTTCTGAATTCTACAGGTGCTTCAAAATTCTACATGTCCAGAACTAAAGTCTTTTCCCCACTTCAGTTCTTTATCCCCTATTTCCAAACTCAATGATACCACCACCCAACCTTAGTCACACAGATGGGGGTTCAGCCTCCGCCTCCTACTTCTTCCTTACTTCCCAAGGTCAAGTCTTGCTGGTAATTTCCTAAATACAATTAGAACTTATTTCCTCCCTTCATCTATACCTTATTTCAGACCCCTTTCTTCTTGCTATTACCTGGTCTAGAAGTTACGAAATTGCTCTTCGGTGGAACCAGTTGTTAGACATTCTATTAAAAAAGGACTCTAGGGTCAAATAGCTTTGAGGATGGCTGTGTACCATACGCCTGCTGTGACGATCCAGAATGAACATTAGCCTACAGCAGCCCCGAGAAGCTGTACAGTAAAGGAACCTGCTTAACTTTACTTAAGCCAGGTTCTCCCTTCTGCCAGCCTATAAACCTTTCAGTAGGGACAGGAGAGGAGGTGGCAGCGTGAAAATCCCACTTGAAAATATAAAGCACTGCTCCTCAGAAGAGTGGGGCATAATTATCTCCAGGCTTCTTCAGATTCCTCACCCATACTGACGTCAGTGGTCTAAAATGCCACCTGAACTTGTCCTTTCCATTCTTAGCTATTTTCTGAGGAAACCAGCTCCACGCACATGGATGCTTAAGACCTGCTCCCCTCCTCCTCGCTGCCTCCTTTAGGGGCACTTGCCGCTGCCTGGGGACACTGCACTGATTCTCCAGAGCCTGTGCCTGTGGCTCTGTAACACACCCCTCGCACACTCAAGGCTCTGGACTTCCGCTGTCCACTCTGCCTTGAGTATCCTTGCCTTTCACCGGCTGACTCACCAGTTTCTCACGAGTCCTTTAAGACTTAGCTTAGGGACTGCCCCTTTTGATGACTTTTCTTTGCCTCACGGCTCCCCCTCTTCTTCCACAAACACTGACTAAACGCCCTGAATATGCCCGTCACAGCAGGTCACGTGCAGGATGAGACATCTGCTGTGCGTCTTCCCCTCTGACTCCACTGCTAGAGGGCCAACACTACATCTTGCTCAATTGTTTCACTCCTCTAACACTCAACCCATGACTAATGAACTAACTAGTACTGTAGTAGCCCTCTTAGTAACAATCAGGCAGGACCTTCTACAAGAAATCTGACACTCCAGCTTTTCTCTGATCTCACCTTTCACTCTGATTGAACTAAAGACTTACGTGTACATGTTTTACCAGGGAGACATAATTTAATCCAGAGATGTGTCATCACATACTCTTACATACTCTGCCATTTAAAAATTCTGCTCACGATGGGGGAAGGAGACAGGTGTGCTTTCTGACAGCCCCACTGTTTTTGCACTTCTAGTGGTCACTGGCTTCTCTCTCAGTGCCTTCCTTAAACCCTTCTTAACAAGGGAACAGGATAACAAAGTAATTAAGAGCCTGGTTACAGCCTATGTGTGAACAGAAACATAAACAGGGACATAGAGAATAGACTGGCGGTTGCCAAGGAGGAGGGGGTGGGAGAGGGTTGGATTGGGAGTTTGGGATTAGCAGATGCAAACTGGTGTATATACAGGATGGATAAACAAAAAGGTCCTACATGGGACTTCCCTGGTGGCGCAGTGGTTAAGAATACGCCTGCCAATGCAGGGGACATGGGTTCAAGCCCTGGTCCGGGAAGATCCCACATGCCAGAGAGCAACTAAGCCGGATGTCACAACTCCTGAAGTCCAGGCACCTAGAGCCCGTGCTCTGCAACAAGAGAAGCCACCACAATGAGAAGCATGTGCACCTCAACTAGAGGAAGCCCACGTGCAGCAACAAAGGCCAAACACAGCCAAAAATAAATACATACATGCATTTATTTTTAAAAAGTGCATGTATTTAAAAAAAACCCAAAAAGTTCCTACTGTAGAGCACAGGGAACTATATTCTATATCCTGTGATAAACCGTAATGGAAAAGAATATGAAAAAGAATGTACATAAATGTGTAACTGAGTCACTTTCCTGTACAGCAGTAATTAACACAACACTGTCATTCAAGTGTATGTCAATAAAAAATAAAATTTAAAAAAATTGCCAGAAAAATAGTCACATAAGGGGAACTTCCCTGGTGGTCCAGTGGTTAAGACTCTTGCCTTCCAGTGGAGGGGGTGAGGGTTCAATCCCTGGTCGGGGAGCTAAGATCCCACATGCCTTGAGGCCAAAAAAACAAAATATAAAACAGAAGCAATACTGTAACAAATGCAATAAACACTTTAAAAATGGTTGACATCAGAAAAAATCTTTAAAGAAAAAATTCACATAAATCAGAAACAAATGAAAGATAATAAAGTCCATACATTTAAAAAAAAAAAAAAGAGCATGGGTTCGGGTCACATTGCAACTTCCCACTTACTTATAGCTGTGTAATTCTGGGCAACTCACATAATGTCTCCTCAGACTGTTCATCTATAAAATGGGGATGGTAAGAGTTCCCTACCTCAGAGCGTTGCTGTAATCCATGAACACGGTTAAGTGCCTTGGTAAATGTTTGAGGCTCTCTGGTTATTATGAATTAAAATATGTCAATGGCTTCTGCCCGTGTGATTTATATAATAGTTTGATGTTTAACCAAATGGTAAAACTATTCCATTTATTATTCCCATCTCTTTTTAACCCTTAGCCTGCTTTGTTGTTTATGTTTTCTCCCACCACAGAGTGCTAGTTCCAGGAGAGTAAAGGCTTTATTTTGTTCACTGCTGAAAGCAACAGCACCCAGAAAAGTACTGTACATATGAAGCCCTCAGTAAACACTAGCTGAATGAATGGTGCAAAGTGTTACAAGGAAAAGTACACCCAAACTTTTATTATAATAAAAAAGTATAGATAAAAAAATCTTTCTCTAATGGCTTCCAGTCAAGTAACTGAAAACACCATATGCTATAATAATAACATAAGTAATTTATGAAAATTTGAAGGCAAAAACATAATTTTAAAAGATTTAGACCTACGTTAGGTGTGATAGAGTATGGATGCTTTCTTGAAATACACAATCAGATCCAAGAGTATCACTTTCAGACTGTTCTAGTAGACTGAGTTTACTTTTAGTTGTCTTTTTTTTTTTTTTTTTTTTTGCTGTACGCGGGCCTCTCACTGCTGCGGCCTCTCCCGTTGCGGAGCACAGGCTCCGGACACACAGGCTCCGCGGCCATGGCTGGCCGCGGCACGTGGGATCCTCCGGGATAGGGGCACGAACCCGTGTCCCCTGCATCGGCAGGCGGACTCTCAACCACTGCGCCACCAGGGAAGCCCCCTTTTAGTTGTCTTTGATGACACAGTCACTATTCTACTCTCTTTCTTAACAGAAATGTGTTTTTTCGAAGACTCACTTTTAATTGGTTTATTAACCAAAGAATTATTTTGCCCAATTCCTTTGCTTTTCTGCTTTACAGGTGAGTCAGAGCAGGAATGCAGGTCCTTCCCAGGTTGTTTCTTAGCAGAGTAGTTTTTGGTCTATTCACCTGCTTTGCTCATTTTCTCTGAAGAAGACCTGCTATTTCTAGATAATTCCTCTTCTTTTCTTTGAATTCCAGTTCCAGAAATGACGTCTGCTGAAGGAGAACATGTTCTAGCAATGAAATTTTCAAAAGACTCCTGCCGCTGCTCTGTGACTGGGACCCCCAGGTTGTCTTTGGAAGTTTCTAAGGCCTCCTGAGTAGACGCTGGGACACGGAAGGAGTCGAGAGGCAAAGGAATCCTAGCATCACCTGTAATTTTCTGAAAGTGGAGGGGAAGACAAAAGACAAGACAAAAATTCAGTGATGAACAAAGCCAACCATTAAAAAGTAGAGTTCAAAACTTCAATGTTACTCTGTAATCTTATTATTAACACAGTCAATTGATGAATCAGAAGATTTCAAAGCCAGTTTTTTTTGTAATTATATCTTGCCAAGTGATTCTCAGCTTAACCTAGCTATATCCAAGGCTATGTCCGCTACGTTTTCAGACTTTGGTGATTGGGGTAGTTATTACCCATTTCCTTTCCCTCACTAAAAATAAAACCCTATTCTGTAGGATAATTAATGTCTTTTCTATCCTCCAGGCACATGTAAACCGTATATAGTTTGTGACCAGACTGTGTTCTCAAGCTGTCAGTTCCCAAGACCACTCTGAGATGGGCTGATGGGGGCTCCAAGTAAGGCTGGAGGAAAAGCTGACAGGTTTTCCCCTCCCATTCCCATAACCAGGTGATTCACTCTAATATGTTACCTATTAGCTATGTCTGGACTACTTATTTTAAAAATTATATCAGTATGTGTACCTTCATTAGTGTTCCTTCATTGTAAGCTGACTGCATACAAATAGAAACCTAGATAAAATATGAACAGAACAGACATTTATACAATTTAAAATCTGGAATATTTTCTCTAATGTCTTCTTTCTTCATTAAGGATAGTTTGCTTTAACTCATAAATTTTCTCAAGAACTTCCAGTCTCCTTATTTACAAAAGTACAGTATCATGAAATGGGCCCACATTTACTAATCTCAGATTTGGAAAGGACTCCAGAGTCTTCTAGCTCCCGAGCATGTGAATTATTAGAGACTGATCGTTATTGTTTTCTCGCTGACTTGGTCATTTCCTTTTTGCTAATCACTCTTAGAATCATTAAGTGCTGTTCTGTCCATTTACTTGGCTATTTTGCATTTGTTATGGGGCACCCTGTTTTGATTCTGATTTTCCTTCTTCAAGTGCCTTCTTTTCTTCTTTAGGTGGACTACTAACAGGAGAATTCATCTGGGGACGACCTAGTAAATGAAAATCTGACTGATCTATACCAGCCATTGTGGCCAACTGCCCAAGCCTAGACGAGAGGAGGAAAGGAGAAAAGACAAAGGTTATTATAATCACAGAAGAGCAGTTTAGATTTCCCCAGACTTACAATCATGAAATACTTCTAAAATCTTTTTTTTTTTTTTTTTTTTTTTTTGCGGTACACGGGCCTCTCACTCCTGTGGCCTCTCCCATTGCGGAGCACAGGCTCCGGACGCGCAGGCTCAGCGGCTTATGGTCACGGGCCCAGCCGCTCCGCGCCATGCGGGATCCTCCCAGACCTGGGCACAAACCATAGCCCCTGCATCGGCAGGCGGACTCTCAACCACCCCGCCACCAGGGAAGCCCTACTTCTAAAATCTTAAAAGCTAACATCCTACTCCAGACTACAAGCCTCTCTCTCCCCCAAATCCTCAGCCATTTCCAGATTCATCCTCTAGGAGACATCCCACTGTCTCACTAGAAACTTCAATATGTTCCATGCACCCTGTCCACTGCCTGTCACACCTCCATTCCTACACTTCTTTACCACCTTTCCTCCAGTTTCCAAGAATGTGTTTGTTCCTTCCTTCCCAACACCAACACCAATTCATTCACTGACAAAACACCACTCCATCAACTATCAATCTCCACTTCCCTCTTTCAGCAAAATTGCTCCCGGTTGAGAACCACTGACCTATATCTCCCCTGCAGATTAATAATCATTTTTATGTCTAAGGCAAAGATAACTTTAATTCAAACTTATCAAACAAGCAAAAGAAGTGAAAGATAGGAAAATTCTTATGCATTCCCGACTATTTTCAATGAAAACTGCCTTTAATTTAGTCTTTACAAAACAACTATACCCACTAATTACTCTGTCTACAGGTTACTCTTTTATAATGGGCTCCCCACTCTACCAAAGCAGGCTTCCCTATTTGCATTTCTTAAAAAATTTAATTCCTCATTTTAAAATGTCAACTATATTACCTATAATTACACTAAATTTGGCTAAATATAGCCACGTAAGTGATGAAAATTGCTCCAGTTCCTCAGCAAACTACCATTAGAGTCGCAAAGAGAAGAATGCCATGAAGAGAAATGAACTAACCCAGCATCTTTAAGGATAACCAGGAAAGCATGGAACTTCTGAAAAGAATTCTCAGTGCTGCCCCAAACACCTTCATCATCCAGGATCATGCTTGTCAATGAGTGGGCATGAAGGGCTTCAGACAAAGAGAAAGTTGTGTTTCTTAACTGGGCATTTTCATGTTCCAGCTATACAAGAAGACTGAAAACGTCTGACATGATTTTTTCTCATTGTCATCAAAAGTAGTCTTGCCTTGGGCTTCCCTGGTGGCGCAGTGGTTGCGAGTCCACCTGCCGATGCAGGGGACACGGGTTCGTGCCCCACTCTGGGAAGATCCCACATGCTGCGTAGCGGCTGGGCCCGTGAGCCATGGCCGCTGAGCCTGTGCGTCCGGAGTCTGTGCTCCGCAACGGGAGAGGCCACAACAGTAAGAGGCTCACATACCGCAAAAAAAAACCCAAAAAACAACAAACAAAGAAAAAGTAGTCTTGCCTAGTTTCAAGGAACAAAACTAAAACACTCAAAATGTAATTATTTTATAATTAATGTAACCCTCCGCCAGTAAAGACAGAGACCATATCACATAATAACCAAAGCCCACAGGCACCCAACAAAGTTTCCTATATAACACTTAGGTGGTATATAAATAAACCCAAGTTACCGTTTTATTAATGATCTTTCACAAAAGATCACATTTCTAACTGGTTCAATTCATAATGGAGCCTCATTCCACATTAGAAAATGACCTGCTTTAAGTTTCCCTTAAATTAGAAAGTGAATTATAGAATCTGATTTGAACAAAACATATTACAACTCTGATGAATGTTAAGAATTAACTTTAGTGAGTAAAATATCTAATGCTTACGTTTAAAAGTCCTAAATCATACCCAACCCAATTTATTAAATGTACGATCACCAATATTTTCTTTGGCTTCTTGAACATATTCACCCCCGTGCACTCTTCCCCTTCCGCTCAGCATCTACGCACTTAAAACCCCCTGTAAGCTCAACTCTCGTATTTCTCAGAAAGGCCGTTAATGTTCATGATGCCCCTTTTGCCTTACATGAGCAGGTACTCAACATTTATTGAATGAGTGTCTGCCAATCCACTGGATGCACTTTTAAAAATTCCTCCCTACACTCACCCTGTGATAAATTATATTTAGATAGAACTTTTTAGATTATGCCCTGCTTTCATGCACATTACCTAATGTAATTCTCATAGTATATATTTTTATCTTTCATTGCATTCTTAGAAGTTTTCCAATATCTTAAATTTATTTAAATGATTCACTTTCCTAATTCATTGCCAGGAGAGTCTCATCATGTCTTTTATGTTACTGTATATACAATACATGCACAGAAAGTGCCTTCTTGAATCAAAGAATCATGAACAGGAAATAAGCTAATGTCATATAAAAGCACACACACACACACACATACACAAAACCAGATTTTCACATCTTTAAAAACATGCTTTCTGGAATATAGATCATATGATCACTAAATACCAGTAAGTGCAAAAGTCCATATGATACCACCGATTTGCAACATATTACAGTTTTAAAGCTTACAAAATATGTGTATATGGCTTAAAATCAAATCAAAATAAAACCAAAACACTCTCAAAAGCAGATGAAACGTGTTTACCTCACTGACTCGTCTATCAGCCTTCAGTCTTATTACTCTTTCCTCCTTTAACTGCTTTAGGCACTCCTCCAGGGTTTCCTAAACAAACAGAGTCAATATTATAAGTAATTCATAGTATAATATCCAAAAGCCTTTCCAGCTATTGGTCTCATCAGGATTTAGGGGCAGAGCCAGAAGTGAACTCAGATTTTAGTCTGCTACTGGTCATATTATACCATGCCAGTGAAATGAATGATCAAAATCTATCAAATTTGCAAAGATTTATTTAAATTCCACTCTTTCCAACATAAATTTGTGGCAGGCCACCATAAAAGGCATATGCATATAACATAGTAAGTCAGAAATAAGAAGTTACGACCAAGAAAGAAAAATTCTATTTTTATTTGTGGGTCTCTTTATAGCAGGAAGTCCTATTAACGAACCTGCTTAGCATACCTGAATTGCATAATTGCAGATTCAAAAGCATGTTTTAAAAAAGTAATCACTTTTAAAGCAATTTACAGTCAAGCACTGTTCCTGGAGTTCCCTGGGTATTAAATAATCGAATCATCAAAACCCTAAGAGGGGGCTTCCCTACTGGCACAGTGGTTAAGAATCCGCCTGCCAGTGCAGGGGACACGGGTTCGAGCCCTAGTCCAGGAAGAACCCACATGCCGCAGAGCAACTAAGCCTGTGCGTCACGACTACCGAGCCTACGCTCTAGAACCCACGTGCCACAACTCCTGAAGCCTGCGCGCCTAGAGCCTGTGCTCCGCAATAAGAGAAGCCACCGCACCGCAACGAAGAGTAGCCCCCCGCTCGACGCAACTGGAGAAAGCTGGCGAGCAGCAACGAAGACCCAACGCGGCCAAAAATAAATTTATAAAACAAAAAACCCTACGAGGAAAGAACGATCACTAACTCCATGTTATTTTACAGATGAGGGAAACAGAGGCAGAGAAGTAGAGTAAGTAGAGCAGCACAGCCAAGGTCACACCACTAAGTAGCAGAGCCACACTGTGGACTCAGGAAGCTGGCTGCCATTCCTGCTCACGGCGGTGGTAGTCTTCCCTTCACCAAGGTCACTGAAATAAAATGAACACTGATAAACTATCTTAGGAGTTTTAGGAGCTAAGACACTTCGGTCCTTGAAGTGGGGACACTGCTTGCAATAGGCAGAATTCTGACAGAGCCTCCAAGATGACCACTTACTGAAGTACACAAACCTTCCACTTATCCAATCAAACTCTAAATGTAGGTGCTGTAGTGAAGGGATTTTGCACATGGAATTAAGGTTCAAAATCAGTTGATCTTTTAAGATAGGGAGATTACTTTAGGTGGATGTGGCCTACTCAGGCACCCCACGAAAAGGACCTGAACTCTTCCTGAATTGAAGTACAAAATGGACAAGAGGGAGACTCTCCATTGCTGGCTCTGAAGAAGTCCAATGCTGCGGCAGAGAAGGCAAGCGAGAGGCCTCTAGGAGCTGAAACTCTCCCCCGACTGACAGCCAGCAAGGAAATGGGGACCTCTGTCCTGCAACTCCAGAATCTGAATTATGCCAACAAGCCGGAAGAAGCCTGTAGGCATTCTTTCCCAGAGCCTCTGGACGCTAACACAGCCAGACTGACATCTTGATTTCAGCTCTGTGGCCCACACAAACTATGGTGAACATCCAACGTTTGGGGCTCAATATCTTACACTTAAATTTCACGTGCTTTAACACTCTCAGGAGGGAACCCACATGTTCCCGTGTGTATCTGAGCAGGAAGCCCAGTCACGCTGTGCCTGGACTTCTGACCTACAGAACTCTGAGCTAGTCAAATAGGTATTGTTTTCAGTCAGTAAGAGTGTAGTAAAAGAATTAATATTCTACTCAACCTCCAGGTTCGTGAACAAAATAAATGATTGTCATTGTTTTAGGCCACTGTTTTGGGGTGGTTTCTTATGCAGTGATAAACAATCATAATACCTATACTTATGAAAACAGTAAGGTATATTTATACATGTTAACTGCTTTGAACAATCACTTAAAGAATGAGGAACTCTATTACCTGCCATCATTGGGAGAGGAGCTGGTATCACTTTCTGGAGAGTAGCTTTTGGTACCTAACAACAATCCTACATCAGGAGTTTACCCTAAGGAAATCAAAGATGTGGGCAAAGATTTATCTACCAACATGATGTCATAAGATTGTTGATAACCAAACCCTAGAAGAAAGCTAAGAGCCTCCGAATTGGGACTGGTTTAAATAAAAACAGCTCATCGTCTGAAGGAATGCTCTATGAAGCCACTAAGAATGACAAGAGGTCTCAACCAGAGTTCATGAATGGGCTTCAGGAGTGCTACATTCAAAATATATCTGTGCGTTTTTCCTGGGAGATGATGCATAAGCTTAATCAAATTCTCTGATGTAGAAGAGTAGTTAGTGACATGGCAAAATATTTCTGATACTTTTTTAAGACAAAAGAACAGATTAGGTGTGTGTACATGCAGAGGTGGCTTTTATTTCCTTCAAGAAGTTATTCATTGTTTTCAAACATTTGCTCAATGAACATATATTTTTATATTCAGAACATGTTTAAAAAATTGACAGTCTAAGAACTTCAAATTCTTTAATGTTTCATTACTAAAGCCAGTCAAGTTTTCAATGGGGAAAAAGGGGAAAAAATTGCAAAATTCCTCTACTTTTAATATAATGGTTTAGTCAATCTTCTAAAACTGATTTCAAAGAAATTCTAAACAAATAAACAAAAAAACAAAAAACCCTCAGCACGGTCAGAGGAAAGTAGACTAAAATTCCTGACTGGTTCTAAATAGCACATCAAAGTGCAATTACATGCAACAGTTTCTCCCTCTAATGGAGGGAATTAGAACACAGTGTTCAATTTTTGTGAAAAAGTGTACCCTCCTCCTACAAAGTATTCAGAATTCATGTCCCTTACATGGACATATGGAACCAAAAAAGTTAGAAAGTAAAATTGCTTGATATTCTATTACTTAAGTAAGACTAATGATAAGGCTTTGGAATAATTTTCCTTCCTTCCATCTGCTCTCCATTCCACCCTTCTGTACACCGGCTAGGGTGATTTTTCTGGGGCAAAGCTCCCATCATATTGGATATCAAATTTTATGTTCAACTTTTCTCCATTTAACATTGAAATCAATCATTTCTCATATAATCAGGGGATTCATAACCTTGATTTTTTTGTGCGGGCTACAAAATATTCCACTGAGTGGGTTTACTGGTTAACCATTTTACACATTTAAATTCTTTCCAACTTTTCAGTATTATCAGACAAAATAACCGTTTTTATGCATGAAGGCTTTTTTCCATATTGAGAATAACATTCTTACAATAAATCCATAAAAATGAGTTTGAGATCAAAGCAAATGAACATTTTTAAGGCTCTGAGCTACCTATCTCCAGACTTCTTTCCAAAAGATTTCTGAGATTTTACACTGCCATCAGCGATGTATCACTTGGTATATAACCTCTACTATAACTGTTGGCTTACTTCCTCACTTAGAGTGCAAGTTATTTGAAGATAGGGGGTGTATTTTATTAAGTGTTTATCCCCAGCACCTGTGCCTAGCACAACGTAGACGGTCAATAAATAATTGCTTAATAAGGAAAATCCCTGCCACACACGTACATATAAGATGTACGTGTGTGAAAGACAGACTGTGTGTTTTTCTCTAACTGGATAGATGAAAACTTGTCATCTTCTTTAATGTGCAATTTTTTTGCTTATAATTAGTCATTAAATTTCTCTTTTAGATTATATTGTAAATATTCAGATTCTCTGAGGCAAATGGGCCTGGCACTACCCATTAGCTACATAACCTTGGACAAGTTCTATAACTCTAGGCCTCAACTTCCTCATCTATAAAATGGAGATAAGCTCCCATATTACAGAGCTCTTGTGAGAATTACATGAGTTAAAACACATATAAAATTAGAAGAGTGCTTGGTACATAGAATATGTGCAATTAATGCTGAATGAATGAACATGCGAATGCAAACAGTAGTGAAGGGCTTCAAATGAAACGGTCTCATCCCACTCCCACATCCAGCACTCAAGAAGCGACCGATTCTTTATGCAGTTTTTAATTGTAAAATACGATATGTGTACTGAGAAGTGCACAGAACAAAACTGTCAATGTGACAAAGAAAAAGAGAATACTTACATAAGCACTACTCGAAGCTGAAAGTATTGATACTTGTCAGCATCGCAAAAACCCCCCATATCCTTTTCTCATCACAAGCTCCTTCCCTCTTCCCGGTTAAACACCAACCTCACTTCTTGACAGTCATTTCCTTTAACCTGCATGCATCCCTAACAAAAGAGTTTAGTTGTGTCAACATCTAACTTTATGTACAGGATCATAGTATATGAAGTCTTTTCTATCTTATTTCTTTCTCTCAACATTGGTTTAAAAAATTCATCCACATTGCTGCCTGTAGCTCTAGTTCATTCAATTTTATTGCTGGATAGTTTTCCCACTGTACAAATACACATCATTTATTTAATTTTTGACTCTTAATGGACATTTGGTTTGCTTTCAGTTTGTGCTAATGCAAATCATGGACAGGAATCCTGCTGTACCCGTTATTCTGGTGCATTTACACAGGGCGGGGGTGAGGGCTGCTGGCTCACAGGCTATTTATATACCTTCAGTTGATGGAGAGTGCTAAATGCTTTCCAAAGTAGTTGTGTCGATTTATACTCCAGTATAAAGAGGGTAGAAGATTCCCATAGTACTTCAGGTCTACAATACCTGATACTACCAGACTTTTTATTTATGTATTTGTCAATCTGATTGACATGTAGTTTCCTTGGTTTTGACTCACTTTTCACTTATTACTTCATGAAGTCGTACACTTTTCTGTGTTTACTGGCTGTATGGATTTCCTTTTTTATGAGGTTTACATCAAATATTGTTATTTTTTATTATTTTATTATTATTATTTACTTTTGGCTGTATTGGGTCTTCGTTGCTGCGTGCAGGTTTTCTCTAGTTGCGGCGAGTGGGGGCTACTCTTCATTGCGGTGGCTTCTCTTGTTATGAAGCACAGGATCTAGGCGCGCAGGCTTCAGTAGTTGTGGCACATGGGCTCAGTAGTTGTGGCTCACGGGCTCTAGAGCACAGGCTCCGTAGTTCTGGTGCACGGGCTTCGCTGCTCCGTGGCATGTGGGATCTTCCCGGACCAGGGCTCGAACCCGTGTCCCCTGCCTTGGCAGGCAGTTTCTTAACCACTGCGTCATCAGGGAGGTCCAACTATTGTTATTTTGAATTCTTCTCCATGTCCAAGTAATACTCTTACATGACTATTTTCTCACTAAATTGGAGGCGTTATCTGTTCACTTTCTAACTTACTAATAAGTAAGGGTTTAGTTCCTCTACACTCTTTCCTATGTCCACACTGCTCAGTAAAGTTATGTCATCATGAGTTATTCCACTGCTCATGATCTCTTTGACTTGTAGTCATATACTTAAAAACCTACATTGTTGATCAACTAGAAGCTCTCTCAACATCACGCTTTGTAAAATGAGGACATTCTTACCATCTTCCCTTTTTTCTACCTCCTGTCTACCTTCCAAACCCAGCTGTTACGTTGTCAAAGTTGAAATTTATATTCTGTTCTATGTGCAGTTAAGTCTTCTGTTACTTGAGAGTCAGTACGGAGTAAGGTTTAAGAGAACAGGCAGAGAGCCTAAACTCAAAGCCTCGATCCAACCTTAAATTAGGTACAGCCTGGGCAAGTTCCTTCCCTGACTTAGCTTCCTGCTCTCAAAAGTGGGAATGATATTAGCACCAACCTCATAAGGCTATTCAGAGGATTAAATGAGTTAATATATGCAAAAACACTTAGAGCCTAATATATGCTAAGTACATACTAGTACACAATACATTTCAGTACATACCAAGTTAATACTAATACATACTAAGTATAGTTTACTTTAGTTATTTGTGATTACATGCAAGTTGGCAATAAAAGCTGCAAACCAAGACAGTATTGCCATTATTACAATGAAATTAATATTGCCCACTGCATATGTACTGTGTCTCTGTGTATAGACTATACCTCGTTCCATACTGTGCCAGTGTCACTGCCCTTGTGCAGGGTGACCACATACCCCAAGCCGCCTTGGGCTGTTCCAGTTTATACCTGTTGTCCTGATGTTACAGCATTAGAGTGCCTCCTTACACTATTGAAGTGTAAGGAGTTTGGACAAGTTCCGGTTTGGACAACAAATTAGATAGGTGGTCATTACCCCTGTGTGTCACTGAAAAGGGGGACATCTATAGTGTCAAGTTGAAGTGGATTCTTCCCTTCCTCACCAATAGTAGGTTAAAAATCAACCATAGTTCAGTGTGCTTCAGCTTTATGTCCGTATAGCCTTTTCTCCTCTGGAGTTCAAGTTCCTTCTCCTCTTCCTCTCCCTCCTCCCTTCCAACAGTGCCTAACACCTAGTAAGTACGATATGCCTCAAGGTGTTTCTAAGCTCTCAATCACACAATCAATAGAAGCCTCTCCACTCTAGACTAGCTGCAATCTGTACTGAATCCCCTATTACCTTCCTTCTTGGTTTATTGCCTCATTTTGCTGGATTATGTCTATAAATAGCTTAAGGTGTAGCACAGGAGGTCAATTTTTCAAATTTCTTTGGGTACAAAATATCTTCTTCAGCCTCCACTTATGACTGATAGTTTGGCTGGATACAAACCCCTAGGGTGAAAATTATGTGCCTGAAAAACTTTGGAGGTATCTTTCTAATGCCTTCCAGGATCCATGGTGCTCATGACAAGTATGATAAAGTCAGATTGTAACCTTTTTTTTTAGGTGACCAGTATTTTTCTCTCTGGAATGGATGTATCCTCTCAGTATTTTATTCTATTTTAATTTAGTTTTTTAAGTATTTGAAAGTTTCACAATGAAGGGTGCCTAGGTATGAGTCTATTCTTACTCATCTTGCATAACTATTTTCAATCTGAGGCCTGATGTCTACTTTCAGCTGTGGGGAATTTTGTTGCCCTTTGACAGCTTCCCTCCATTTTTTTTCTGGGTCTGGACTTTCTAATAGTAACATGTGGGATCTCCCAGATGCAGCCTCTCTAACATATTTCTATCACATTTTCCATTGGGTCTTTCTTTTTTATATACTGAGAAATTTTTTAAATTCCTACTGAATTTATTTCAGCAACCATATTTTCATTTCCAGGAGACCTCTCTTGCTTTCTGACCATTCTCCTTTTCATTAATACCCTAGTCTTATTTTATAGTTGCTAGCTCTTTTTAAACCTCTCTCAGGATGCTAATTAGGGTTTTTTCTTAAATTATTCTGTGCCCTAAATTGTCCCTGGTCCTACTAGGATATGTTTGCACTCTTTCCCCCTCTCTCATGTTGTAAGCTTTACTCAACTAACAGGCAAATGACAGTTATTTTCTATTTAAGAATGAGCGCAGAAAGCTCCCTGAAGTCAACGATTGATTGGCTTCTTATGCAGGAAGAAGCGGGGAGTAACTGTAACAGGATCTCCCCCAAAAACAGTTTTCTAGGGTGTAAAAACTCACAGTAGCTGCCCCAGTTCTCGCCAGTTTCACTGTCTTCAAAATGAAATCATCTCATTTCAGGAGGGTTAGGGCGGGGCAGGGAGTCCACTCCTCCAAACACATCCCTTCAATGAGCTCCCCTATTGGTCACACTTTTAACTAACTCCACCCTCTCTCCTACATGCGCACCTGAGCATGGGGCTACTTTTTCAGGTGGGGTCAGAATCCTCCTCAGTTGCACGTGGTCCCTGTGCATATTCTAGGTGATGCTTTTCCTCTGTTCTACTGCTTCCGTTTCACACTCTTCCACCTGTCTTCTTTCAAAACTATGTTGAAATCTCTTGATAGTTGTGTGCATATATACTTAAACACTTTGATACCATCATTGTAGTGTCTTGTCAAAACAGAGAAGAGCTAAAAGGGTTCTCAGTGCATTCTGAATCTGCTATTCTGTGGTCCCAGTGTTTAAACTTCTTGGACTTCCCCACTGTCTATTACTGCTTTTACAAATACAATCTCATGGTCTATTCGTGAAGGAAATGAATATACCACATCTAAAATAACAAGGAATGCGGGTTAGATGCTCTAGGGTCTAGTCATACTCTGCCATTTACTAATAAACCACTTACGTTCTACAAATTGTAGGTGCGCATTTATAAAACGAAAGGGAGTAACTCTACATGAACTATAGATTTCTCCTACTCTAACATTTCATAATTTTCTAAGTTCTTTTCTTAAAATTTCTCTATATTATCATTAATTTTAATTAAAAAATAAAAATCTAACTTTCTCTTTTGAAAATCAAAGAGTAGTTCCCCTAGTCCTACAATAATGGGATAATTAGTTCTGAAACCTGTCAAGTGTCATGTTTCATACGAAGAGAAAATCATATTAAATAATTTTAAAAAATTAAACATGGACTTTGTAGCACAAAGACAAGGTCCCCCCCAAATGGTGTTCCTTTATTTACTAGAAATGTTCAGCTCTGCATTAAAGTTGAAATAAAATAAATATATTAATTTTGAGGTGCAAAAATTTCTTATAAAAATCAATTTTTCTTTTCTGTCCATACAAACAAAAGTATGGAATGACATTAGAGGTCAGGTTTATTTGGCAATAGAATGTAGCTTCTTGATATTTTTGATTTTAGGAAAGGAGAATATCAACATCAAAACTTTTTTCAACTTTACTTTTATTTAAAATGAGGCCATATTTTCCTCTTATAAAAAGAGAGTTCAACTAGAACTGTCTATTTTCTCATCTGTAAAACAAGAGCACTGAATCAGCTGACTGTATTCATTCAGAACTCAATTTCCTTATCTTATGATCACTAAGCTTCTCCCTAAATCTAAAATACTAAGCTTCTAAGCAAAGGAAAATATATTACTAACGACATGTTTTGATTTTAGTTTCTTAGAGTTCAAATGTCCACCATTCACCTTGGTCTAAGCTTAAGGAACCATTCAAGGGGATACAACGCAGATGGGAGGAGAAAACAGAACCCTCACACAAGCTGTGCTGTGTTGCAATCAGCCTTCCGTTTGAAAAATAATCTTCTCTATAGCTTTAAAGTGATAACTTTGTACCTGCAATACTTCTTGTTTCAAATAGATTTTCTCTGGCTCTTCCTGAACACGTTCTGAGGAATCATCGACCTCTTCGATTTCTGAGGAGGAAGGACTCTCTACTGTCACAGTCACAGGAAATTCTGATGGACCTGAGTGTCACAAGAAGAAGATAGGAAACCACAGAGTTGTTAAACTAAAGTGCAAAGAAAGAAGACAAGATTGTATAAAAGACAACACAAGCCAGATACCAAATATCCAAATATTAGAGGACATTTAACAAAAGTGATCTGAGGTATCATTCTTTATAAATGTCTCTCACTGCTCTTTAGTGTAAAACAGGCAATGACTAAGTAAAAGTACAGGAACTTATTTTTGCTATGTTACTGTACAGACCTCTGTTGTACGTGGTTAGGATTAGTAATGGGAATTGCCCATATTATTTTATTACGTTTCTTTCACAGAAGCCAAGTGAAGATCCAAGGTAAACATTTTTTCTCAGATCAACTTTATACTGCAAATGAAAAATTTATTCTTCACCATCAGACAAAAACAGTCTGGAAGAAAATGTAGTTTTTCAGAGGAAAATACATCAGTAAAGGGACTGATGAATAATCAGGAAGTCAACATATCTAAGCTGTGAATAATAGACATTAGAATTTAAAAAAATAAATCACATACACATACACAACTAAAACTGACCCATCAAAAATTTCATCTTCTCACCACCCTTAAGCCAAAACTACGGCAACAATTCTCCCAGCAAGCTTCACTGCCACTGCAATGTTGTTCAATAGGACATTTCCAAACATTTAAAAACTGACCTGGCCACAACCCCATAAAAGTCTACAGATCATAAAGAACTGTGCTGGGATTATAAACCACGCAGAAGACAAGTCACTAGGACATCATTTTGACAACAAGCAGCAAACCCTGCAGCATAGGAAAACCCTAACAGGAGAACGAGGTGCACACCCCTCTCTCTGGGAATGCAAGGCCAGGACTGACACCCAAGATGCTCTTCTCTCAACCTCAGCAGTGGTGCCTTTCACAGAGCAACTATGCAGTCTCCCAAGACCACTGGGAAGGAGAGTCTGATACTGACAGTATTAGCTTGCCACGAGGCCATAAGCGAGGGAATGTGTGTGGTCTTGGTGAGAGAGCAGAGGTTTGGGAGATGTTGCTTTATATTGGCTTTCAGATCAGGAATTTGTACATATAGCCCGCAAACAACGTTTCTTGAAAACATGTGAACATTCTTGAGTATGACAGCTCCATGTGAGGGGTCAGAAATGGCAGTCAAGTTCGTCTCACTGGGTAACAGCTGATTTGCGGACTGGAAAACAGGCTTCCTTGTTTACAGACATAACCACAAGGCTGCCAGTTGTGCGCCAAATCCACACAACTACACAGTTGCATTGGGAGAGCGACCAAACATGTTTTACATGGATTTATTTCAGAGAGGGAAATGCTTCATGTAAGGCTCTGTCAGTTTAAAAAGCAAGAAGAATGACCATCCACCTTTCCCAATTCAAGCCCTATATATCATAAATATGATAGCTACACACCACCAACTGATTACATACATCACGAGCTTTGATGAATAGAAAGCCCCTAAAAAGATAGCAACAAAACGAAGTTAGATCTTCATGTAAATACATCACCAGTTAAACCCAGTTAATACAACTATTTAGTAGTATGAACAGTATCCATACAGAATTGTGTATAAAAATAAATAAGCTCAAAACAAGGACCTGGAGGGCTCTGCTACGGAGAAAACAGAACAGAATTCAGCCTACTGGCTTGGTAATCACTCTCTGAACTGCTGAGAGGCCCCTTCAGCTCCTATGTTCAGGATGGTTGAGATTTCAGTCTCACTTCTTTAAATGGTGATATTAATCGTTCTCTAATTTACCCCCCTGTGTGAGGAGGATGGACCTGCGATTAAGTGTCTCAGGAAGAAGACAGGAAACCACAGAGCTGTGAAACTCAAGTGCAAACACTGGGGATTCAACACTATAGTTTATGCAACAGCAATTCACATTACCATTTGCAAAAAAGTAGTCGGTTGTCCAGTGGGGATTAGAAACATCCATTTAACATGAGCAACTGAACAGATATTTTACACAGTAACTACTTCAAGTACTATTTAAAATCAATTCTCTTTGTTTTCTTAAGCAATTGTTAATCCCCAATTTCCTGATTACTACCAAGTAAGTCACCTGAAGATCATCTAGAGCCATCTATTTCACTTAGCAAGCCTAAAGCTATAATTCAACCATTTTATTTACTGTTCTGTGACAAAAATTACTATGAACAGCTATCCCCTGGATAAGAAATCAGCTAATGCTAGTTTGACTCACTAAATCTGATTTACTGAGTTAATAAGCCAGTTGATTTAGAATAGGTCTAATGCACATTTTTCATCCATTCTGCATTAAACTATTTCCCATGCCTAAAATGTCTTTTTTCCCATTCATACGTATCCAAATTCCTACTTCTGTGCTGTAGGGCTTCGCTCAACTACACCTGCCTTTAATCAAACTTCTCTCACATGCACAATTGGTGATCATTTTAGTCTCCTCAAGACTCCCACGGAGTTACCTCTGTTGTGACACTTGAGAAACAACTTGAAACTCCCAATTACTTTTAATTTTTCTTCCTTAGAGGGCTCATTAGGCAGAAGCCATGTGTGAGTTACCTTTTTTCCTCTACACAAAATACCAGAGACCACCCACATAATACAAGTTCCAAAATAAAGAACTCTAAATGACTGAAAAAGACAGGGAATGCAAACAGGTTACCTGTTGCTTTTTGCACTTTCTGCAGGACACAATGGCCGGAAACCAGACACTCCAGGTGGTAGCGCTTCAGGAGGGTAACATTCTTTACCAGCAGAGTATTTCCTTCCATTACTTACAGGCTTCTTTGCGGCCAAGACTACGTTTGACAAAGCATGAAAAGAAGGAATCAAGATGCACCAAAGGTCTACAGAGCAAATGTCACACGTGCACACGTCGAAAGGAATCAAAAAGGCACTTGACAACGATGCCAAGCCCATTAAAAAGAGGATCGGTTTTGTACAAAGGTTTTCCATAAGCCAGCATTTTTAAAAAACATAAGTTCTCTACAGTAACAAGTTATTTTAACTAAAACAAAAGTATTGAGATGTGCAGAAATGCAAAAATAAAAGTTTAAAAAAAATCCCAAAGTATGATACATTTTATGTATCATGCAGAAACACTCAAGTTTCCTGAATCTTAGAACACCTTTGGCATTTCTGAATCTCAAGGACACAGAAACACAGATACACCCATGACTTCTGCCAAACAGAATCTTCAGAAGTAGACCAAAAGTTAAATTTAAGATGAATTTTTCTATGTAAAAACAATACAAGTTATAAGGCTGCAAGTTGCTGGGGGGTAGGTGAGTCAATTTTACCCTCCTATAAGCCTGTCAACCTTCACTGCCCCTTTGATTTCATATAGAAAACGCACAAAAAAACAAATGAAACCCACTGGATGAAAGAGTGAAATGTGGAGACTTACCCTATATTTCAGTAGTAAAGAGGCAAGTATCTTTATAGGAAACATTTGGTTGCAAAAACTAGACCTACGTGTTAATATTTTACTTAGAACAAGCCATATATTAAAATTCACATTTAAATATTTAATTTGAATTTACTGAAAACAAACATCATAGGTTAAAATGGTTATATTTATCCTTCAAAGCTACTATATTTTATGTTATTTTATTTATTTATTTTAATAGATCTTGATTGGAGTATAATTGCTTCACAATTCTGTGTTAGTTTCTGTTACATAACAAAGCGAATCAGCCATATGCATACACATGTCCCCATATCCCACCCTCTTGAGCCTCCCTCCCACCCTCCCTATCCCACCCCTCTAGGTCATCGCAAAGCACCAAGCTGATCTCCCTGTGCTATGCTGCTGCTTTCTACTATATTTTAGCAGCATTAGGATGCAGGGTAAAATGGAGTGTATTCGGTAATATAGGACAAATATTTCATAGAGTGTAGCTTATTGATAATCACCACACGATCCTCTGTGATTTACATGCCTCTTAAAAATATATAGGAGGGCTTCCCTGGTGGCGCAGTGGTTGAGAGTCCACCTGCCGATGCAGGGGACACGGGTTCGTGCCCCGGTCCGGGAAGATCCCACATGCTGCGGAGCGACTGGGCCCGTGAGCCATGGCCGCTGAGCCTGTGCTCCGCAACGGGAGAGGCCACAAAAGTGAGAGGCCCGCGTACCACACACGCACACACACACACAAATATATATATATATATATATATATATATATATATGTATTAAAATTTTTTAAAATTACACTTTTCTTGTTAGGAGATTAAAAAATTTCTAATAAAAGTTCCCATCTTTTATTAGGCATACATAAGTACAATATAAATGTGACACAATTCACACCATTATTTCACCCCTATACTCCCCTGGATCTAGGTATATACCCAGATACTGATTTGGCTTACCTCTATGTCTCCAAATAACTGAGGCAAATACAAAAAAAAAAAGCCCAAGAAATAAAATTACTCTTAAAAGAGCTCAATGAGCTTGTATACTGCAGTTACATTTCCACTTTGTTTAATCATGCTAACTAAAAAAAAATGTTTAACTGTTCTCATTCCATGATGCCCTATTATTCTGTACTAATTTTACAGAATTCCAAATACGTTGTACATATACATGTTTTATTTATATATCCTTCCATTTCTAATATCATAGCAAAAGTCAATGTAGCTATTTTAAGAATGCTTTACATAGGATATAAATTTTTAATAATAATATCTAATTAGTGTGATATCACAAATCTTAACTTCTTTGAATGTACTATTTGATTATTAAAATATCACTCTCTTTAGCGGAGGGGGTAGCGGAGGCGCGCGGGAGAATCCATGTCCTTCTTAGAACCGTTTCCTCTAAATACTTTTAAACCAACAGCTCTTGGCGAAAGTCTTCATCCCTTTAAGGCTAAGTTCTCGCGAGACGACAAGACGCCGGATAGCTTAATCGCACGTTGTGCCTGCGCGCGCTGGGGCAGCTCGCACTTCCGCCCGAGGCGTGTTGCGACTCACAGCAGCTGCCGGTCTCGCGTGGTGACGCAGCTGTTTTTTCTCGGCTAGGTCTGCTGTAACGGACGGAGGCCGCCTGAGCTGCGGAGTTGCAGAATCTGGCGTTCGGAGCTGCGGTTCTTGGCGAGATTTCGCGTTGCCCGTCCTCAGCCGTTTCACCGATAATCAGCGGATCGCTTTGCCAAGTGCCGGGAAGAACAAAGGAATTCGGAAGGAGACTCTCGGCTCCCGGCCGCCTTTCTCTGAGTGGCTTCGTTTCCCGCTCGCGCCTGTCCGGAGAAACTGGACTTATAACCGTCACTGGATTGTAAGTACCCGAGGCGAAGAGAGCTCACTACGCCCCGCTTTTTGCGTATCTTTGTTCCGGGAGAGTTTGTGGATTGGGAGTATCTGCTGAGCCTTACTTTCTGTGCCGAAAATCATTCCGTAGGAGCCGCCATTTGCTTTCCCTGCGTTGTCCTGCAGCGGCAGGACAACCTCTATCTAGAGGTTGGAACTTGGCATTGCAGCTAACAGATTTAAATGGACCTGAGTAAGGCAATGCGTCATTAACGACTGGTATTGTCACAGCATATTTAGAAAGACTTGGAACTTAATTCCGAATAGACGCTTAGTTGCTCTTCTACCTAGAACTCTTTGTAATTAAAGACGTCAATTTATAAAGAACTGGTCTTTCTGTTGAAATAGCTGAAATTTTTTAGTGCAACAAGTGGTTATTAGAGAAAAACTGAGTCACAAAGAAGTAAAGATGAGTAAGAGCAAAGATGATGCTCCTCACGAAGTAGAGAGCCAGTTTATCTTACGCCTACCTCCGGAGTATGCCTCTACTGTGAGGCGGGCGATACAGTCTGGTCATGTCAACCTGAAGGACAGACTGACAATTGAGTTACACCCTGATGGGCGTCATGGAATTGTCAGAGTGGACCAGGTCCCATTGGCGTCAAAATTGGTAGATCTGCCATGTGTTATGGAAAGTTTGAAAACCATTGATAAAAAAACCTTTTACAAGACAGCTGATATCTCTCAGATGCTTGTCTGTACAGCTGATGGTGATCTCTATCCTCCTGTTGAGGAACCAGTTGCCACTGCTGATCCCAAAGCAAGCAAGAAAAAGGATAAGGACAAAGAGAAAAAGTTTATATGGAACCATGGAATTACTCTGCCTCTAAAAAATGTCAGAAAGAGAAGGTTCCGTAAGACAGCAAAGAAGAAATATATTGAGTCTCCAGATGTGGAAAAAGAAGTAAAGCGGTTGCTGAGCACAGATGCTGAAGCTGTCAGTACCCGTTGGGAAATAATTGCTGAAGATGAAACAAAAGAAGCAGAAAGTCAAGGCCTTGATATCTCTTCCCCAGGAATGTCTGGCCACAGGCAGGGCCATGACTCATTAGAACATGATGAGCTTCGGGAGATATTCAATGACCTCAGCAGCAGCAGTGAAGATGAAGATGAGACACAGCATCAAGATGAAGAAGATATAAACATCATTGACACTGAGGAAGATCTGGAAAGGCAGCTACAGCACAAGCTAAATGAGTCAGATGAACACCACCAAGAAAACGAGGGAACTAATCAGCTGGTTATGGGAATTCAGAAACAGATTGATAACATGAAAGGCAAGCTCCAAGAGACCCAGGACAGGGCAAAGCGACAGGAGGATCTCATCATGAAAGTGGAGAACCTGGCTCTCAAGAACAGATTTCAGGCTGTGCTGGATGAACTGAAACAAAAGGAAGACCGAGAAAAGGAGCAGCTCAGCTCTTTGCAAGAAGAGCTAGAATCACTCCTAGAGAAGTGAGGAGAGTTTTGATACTTAATTTCATTCCTGACAGTGGTCAGCCTTGAAAGAAAAACTTTGTTTTCATCACCTGGACTAGACAGTAAAACTTTGCAGTAGTTCCCAGTTTCCTCCACTGCCTTCTATTGGATTTGTTTTATAATTGTGAATTTCTATCTCATTTGTTTTTTGGAACCACTTCGGTGGGTGTTTGTCCTGTAGTAAGTAGGAATGTATAGACAGATAAATGTAGGGAAGTTGTAGGATTAGTGGAGTGAACAGTTCAGTTTGGTAATTAATCACAGCTTCACTGCAGGACTTTGCTGCTGTTTCTCCGTTTACCAGAAGCTGCCATTGCTACTCTGTGATGCCATCTGAGATAAATTAGTAGATTCTAGTTTGGTGGCAGTGAAGTTTGTTTACATACGTTTTCCCATGCTGTAGCTATTTTCCCAGTTATTCAAAGCAGTTTTCCACATTTTGCATTGCAAATCATTTCATAAAGTTGTTTTAACAATAAATAAAAGCAAGTAATTTTCACCTTAAAAAAAATAAAATATCACTCTTGAAATAACAATTGGCAGACGATCATAAGCTTTTTTTTGACTTCATAAACACTCTTAACAACTTATTTAATACACTATTGTCCAAGCAAGTTGATTAATAGAGAATCAAAAACATACAACTTGAAGTAGAAAAAAAAAAAGCTGTATTTATGAAGATGTTTACAATAGTTTATTTGAGGTTATTTCCAATTTTTCACCAATTTAAAAAATTGACCTACTCAATGAAACCATGTGAATGCAATGTTAAAAAGTATAACTATGAATCACAGAATTTAAATTTAGTATGAAAAGATAAGAATGGCAAATTATATTGAAGCTATGTGGAATTATGTTTATAGACAGCAGGAAGAGAAAATTAAAATGTAAATATTGCTTGATAGGATAATGGGATTAGAGGTGGTCTTTTAAATTTTTCATTTTTATGCTAATACCTTTATAAAACCCAAAAATCTTCAAACAACACATTTTTTAAAAATTGTGGTAAACGACACAAAACAGAAAATTTATAATTTTAACCATTTTAAAGTGGACCGTTCATTGTTACGAAGTCAACAAATTTTTAAAACTTTCAGAGGGCACCTGAATAAAAGATGTGTTGTCCACTGGTGATTTTAATGTATCTGGTATATAACTAAAGTCACCACAAAACCCTTTCTGGGAAATTGGCAGATCATAAACATAAAAAATTTATTTTGCTTTTTATTAAACCTTATTGTTTTGCTGTTTCAATATTCAAATTTACTCACAAGAAAGAGTCAGTTTCATATTAGATTTGGTTTCACAAATGCTGCTCCTGCTATTCATTCTTATCACCAAAAAAAAAAAAAGACTATTTGTGACTAACGATAATATGTTACAGAAAATAAAAAGTTAAAAGGTTTTCAATCTGCATATCTGGGAACCTAAATTAAAGCATCACACAACATTTTCAAAAACAGAAAAGCCATTTGATTTGACTCAAATCTTAGTTTTAAGATGGCAGAAAGTACCTTGATAATTTTCTTTTAAGAAAGAAAGAAAACCAAGCCATTAAAGAGAAATTCTTCCAAGAGAACTGAAACATGCTATATACCTCTGACTTGGCACTCCTTCTATCTGGAGAACTTGTTTGGTAACTGTTTTCATCACAGAATGATCTAAAGTAAAATGAATTGAAATTAGAGTAATTATTTTCCAATGAGTGGCTATTTCCATTTAAAACCAAAAGGCAACTAATTATTGCTTTTCCCAGACATTTAAATATGAAATCTACATTATATAATTATACACTTATTTCCCCCTTTGTGTATTCTAATTTCTTCCTCAGAAACCTAAGATGCCATCTTGCAGACTGCCCACAGTGGCTACTATTTTGGCAGCAGCAAAGGTCAACTTGAAACATTTTGCATCTGAAGTGGCTTTGGATACCTTTGGATACAAAGTACAGTCTGAGCACCGTCCAGACGCTTAGATACCTAAAGAGCATCTAAGATATCAAACCAGGGCATCCAAGATAACAAACCAAGTCCTGATATTCCCTCAAAAGCTGCTCCTCCCATCAGCTCCCTTCTTCTAAGTGATACTACCCAGTTGCACACATAATCATCAACGACTTGTCTCCTTGTTACTATTTCCTTCATACCTCACATCTATCTGCAGGTCTTGAGAGCTACACCCTCAAAACACAACCTGAATTCAACCACTTTTCATTTGCTGCAAACTTCCAACCTAACCTAGGCCATAAACATCTCTTATTTGGAGCACTGTGATAGTCTCCTAACTGGTCTCCCTGTTCCTCTTCCTTTTTTTTTTTTTTTTGCTGTACACGGGCCTCTCACTGTTGTGGCCTCTCTCGTTGCGGAGCACAGGCTCCGGACGCGCAGGCTCAGCGGCCATGGCTCATGGGCCCAGTCGCTCCGCGGCATGTGGGATCTTCCTGGACCGGGGCACGAACCCGCGTCCCCTGCATCGGCAGGTGGATTCTCAACCACTGCGGCACCAGGGAAGCCCCCTGTTCCTCTTCTTTATCCTCCCAAGTCCCTTCTCTATACCAGGTCACCTTATTCAGATACGATTTGGATCATGCCTTTTTCCAGTTCAAACCCCTCTACTCATTTAGAATAATCCACATCTTTACTCTGGCCTTCAAGACTTTACAAGAGCAGACCCCTGGCTAGCTCCTTGACCTCATGTCATACCACACTCTTCTTCACTCAGTACTCTGCCCAGATTGGCCTCCTTGCTTTTCCTTAAATACTCCACCCACCTACATGCCTACATACTCATTGCCTCCTTGTCCTGGAATGTGCTTACTCCACATCTTCCATGGCTTGCTCCTCTCTTCATTCAGGTCTCCGTTCAAATGCCACTTCTCCAGTGAAGCTGTCCCCTAACAAACCTATCCAATGGAGTCCTACCTGCTCTCCCTCACTCTCCTTACATTAAGATAGTTTTGCACTTCCTACTCTCTAAAATTATATGACTTATCTGTTTACTCATTTCTATCTGATGTCCTTCACTAGAATGTAAGTTCCATGAGGGCAAGACTTTTGTCTGTCTGGTTCACTGCTTTATCCCTAGTCCCTAAACCCGTATCTGGCACACAGAAGATGATTACAAAATTACTTGTGAATCTGACAAATGAATAAAGTACTCCTGGCAAGAATTCAGAGGCTGCACAGGAAAGAAAGAATGCTCTTGGTGGAAGCAGGCTTAGTATCTAGGTTCACCTCTATTCAGAGTAGAGATAAGAAAAATTGACAAGTATAATTCACTTTAGTTAGTACAGTAGCTGCTAAAAACATAAGGGAAGTGCAACACTAGAAAAGTACAGTTGAAGCTTGAACAACATGGGTTTGAACCTCGCGGGTCCACTGACACACGCATAGTTTTCAATACATATGTACTATCGTCCTACATGATCCAAGGTTGGTTGAATCCACAGATGTGGAACCACTGACTATAAACTTATACCCAGATCTTCAACTGTGTAGGGGTCGACACCCCTAACCCCACGTTGTTCACGGGCCAACTGTATATGATGAGGAAAGTTAAACACATTAAGTTTTAAAAAACTGTCAATACCTGAACAAATTGTTTTTGTTTTGCTATGTGTTCATCAATTTAAAAAAAGTGACCACATACCAACAAGCAGATTTTTTCTTATATCCAGAACGAGCAGAGTTCTGTTGGTTTCAGGGGCCTTTAGTAAAGCCTTTGCTCCTTCACTGGTGAGGCCGCACTGCTGCAGGTCAAGTGCTTTCGATGAAAGACAAACGTCACTTGCTAACTCTACAGATTTAACATATAGACAACTCTCATTTTCTCACGTGTGGAAGAGTCCTGCACAAGACAAGTCATGGCAGGTTTGTAATTTTGGGTATGGAAAAAAACAGAAACATATATGCACACACATAATGCATAATCCAATTTAAAAACCTCTTCTTGGATGTGCAGTGATAACCCTGGCTTTAGTACCAATAAATCATACAACGTATTTTACAATTACAGAACTGAAGAATAACTGTATATAACCTATGAGCAAAAAGCATCACAAAATGAATCTCAGTTCATAATTAGCAAGGGCGGCAGGGGCATGTAAACCTCACAAGCAAAACCTGGTGGAGCTCAGAAATGCACTGCATTCTTTTGATCATGATCTTCAGCTCCAAATCACACTTGAAACTAGTTCAAAGGGGAAAACAAAAGAGAAGAAATGTAATAACTGTTAGTTTTAGAGGAAAAAAAGACAAATCTAAGAGGATACAAATAATAAAAACTTTCAACAATGTGTGAATAGAGAATACATACTAAAAACCTATCATGAAAGTAGGATGGTCAAGAACCCTCGCAGTAAAAGGTCAGACAAAACCCAGAAAAACTGATCATGAATTCTAATAGTTCTGGGGCTGAACAACCTACTCATTTAAACCAAAGGGATCATCACTAAAGCACAGGGATTAAAAACTATTACATGAAAGGAAACTATCATGAGTCTTTTGTTTAAGTGTTGTGTGGACCATCACATTAAAATAACTGGAGTCTTTCAACACCCCCATGACACATAGAAATAGCAAGTCAGACATACGGATCTGACAGGATATGATACAACCCTTACAAACTCTCACTACAGAAGAATGGACACAGGGTATAATTAACCAAATAGCCAAATTAATACAAACAGCCAGTAAACCTCACCAGTCAATCAGATGAATACAAAATAAAACAAAATGTGGTTATTCTCCTATCAGATGAAGCCAAGATTCTGTAAGAAAAGCCTTTAAATAATGTCTATACCCTTTGGATCCAACAACTCTCTTTCTAAGAATTTAACCAAAAGAAATAGTCAGAGATATAGGTAAGGATATATATCAGAGTACTATTTGTAACTGAAAAACTGGACAAAGCTTATATACAAGAATGGATAAGCTATGTGCACTGTGGCATATTCATATAATGGAATACTGAACAATCACAAAAAATGATGTAGGAGATGCAAATTTACTGACTTGCTAAAATGCTCATACTAAATTAATTGAAAAAAGTTATAAAATTTGGAGTAATCCCACTTGCATAGAAAATGGACAGGTACTCATTTTTGTAGTTTTACATTTTTTTACAAGTGCTACAGGCCAGTGTTTGTGAGAGGCAGGCTTCCCATCTACTGTTGGGGTGGACTACAAATTGGCATAGCCTTTCTGGGTGGTAATTTGGCCATGTGTATCAAATGTCTTAAAAATAGGTCACACTTAGTCATTCCACTTGTAGTACCTTATTCTACAGAAGTAATCCCGATGGACACAGAGATGTATATACAACGTATTCACATTGTTTCTGACAGGGAAAAGCAAACTGTCTAAATAGAATTGCAAAGAATTGATTAAACTATGGGACATCAATACGACGCAATACTACATGATACATCTTTAAGTGAAAAAAGCAGGAATGTGAAATAGCAAGTATACTACAATTCTATTTTTGTAATCCCTAAGTGTACATATATATTTGTAGAAGAAAAAAAGACTGAAAGTATATACGCCAAAATGAACAGTGATTATATCTGGGTATTAAAATTATAGGTTCTCTTGTAACTCTGTATTTTCTGTAAAGGATATATGCAACTCTTAGAGAAAGTTGAAAAGCAAAATAAAAGCTATCAGTAAAATGAGGCTTTAAAACATCCTATCACAATAGTATCATGCCAAAAGCTAAGCATATTAAAAATTCAATATTTTCAATTTTAGAATTTCCCTCTAAGCCATAAATCCTCACTAAGAGATTCTGCCAAAGCACTTGCACCCAGGTCACCAATGAGCGGGTTGCAGTTCAGAGTGATGCGCCTCAAACCAGCCATGCAGTCAAGATCACGTCTCCTGGAATGAAGACTCTCAGCCCAGGTTTCTTCATGCCTTCTGGTAGTCTGATACTTCAAAGATTTAATGGGATGAAATTAAGATGCTTGAATAAGGAAACAGGGTGTGCCTGAGTATGGCTTCTTATGTCAGAGATTTACACACACACACACAGATCAAGCATATATGCCAGGAGCATCAACCTGAGAACTTCAACAGTCACTTCTGGTTTACGAGTCCAGTGAGTGACCCAGATTCTGCTCGGTCAGTGATTAGATTCTAGCCACTGCATTTCCTGTTTCTGAACACTTATGTAAAGTTGGACAACTCAATTACAGTCTATGAATTATTTTCCTTATCTTCTAAGTCAGGGAATTGGTTCTAAATTCTATCTTTGCTGAGGCCCTATATTTCATCATCCTGTCCTCCAATGGCCTCCAAACACCTGACTGGGCAAATCATAAGAAAACTTTTTAATATGCATCTTATTTATTAACAAATTATATACACAAAGTTCCATACATATAATTTATGTACATGATAAACTACACAGATTTTTAAAAATAATACAAAGGTAAAAATGTTCTAATATTTTCTTTTCCTAACTCCTAAGGCATTATTTTATTTTACTTATTTTTTTATAAAGATTTATTTATTTATTTGCTTGTTTGTTTGTTTGGCTGTGCCGGGTCTTTAGTTGCAGCATGCCGGATCTTTTAGTTGTGGCATGTGGGCTCTTAGTTATGGCAGGCACGTGGGATCTAGTTCCTTGAGCAGGGATCGAACCCAAGCCCCCTACATTGGGAGCACATAGTGTTAACTGCTGGACCGCCAGGGAAGTCTCAAGCATTATTTAAAAAACTATATTTACAAAATGTATCTCACATGCTACCTAGGGTGTGCACACAAGCTTTAGAGGCCTGGACTATGCAGAGCCAGTTTGATGTGCCTTGGGAAAATAATGGTTTGACATTTAAGCAAAAGTACTGTCTTGAAGATATTCAATTCTTTATATTCATAAAGTAAATTTTGGTAACAGGGAACACTGACTGTCAATGAAAAAAGTCTTATTACATTCCTGAAAATGTAAAAGACTCAAAGTGCCTTTGTTACTCTATAAGGAAAATCATTAGTGTCATTTTTCTATTAACAATAACTTATTAAAGCTCCAAGCAGAAACAACAGCAATCACTTACACAGAGCTTAGTATGTGCCAGGCACTATTTATACAAATAAGTGCATTTAAACCTCATAATGAGGCATAGAGGTTAAGTGATTTGCCCATGGTCACTAGCTATGAAATGGGAGAAAGGGAATTTGAACCTAGGCCATTTGGCTTCCGCACCCAAGTTCCTGTTTTATACCTCAGGGGTCAATGGACTTGCCCTGTATAGGCTCAAAGAAGTTTTCAATTTTTAAAATCTAAATTTAAACATTTCCAGATATGTGGGCTATACAGTTTCTGTTGCAACTACTCGGCCCCACTGGTGTAGGGTGAAAGGAGCCATAACTACCACGTAAACAATGGGTGCGACTATGTTCCAGAAAAACTACCTTTACAAAGCCAGGCGACGGGCTGGATCTGGCCCACCAGCCAGAGTTTACCTATCCCTGATCTGCACCATCAAACTATTAAAAAGCCTTCATGTCAAATTATTAACTAACTTTAGGCCTAAATACAGTCATTATAACCACTGTAAAGTTGTTAAGGCATTATTTCAAAAACTGTATTTACAAATTGCTGATGTACTGACTTTTATTAGTTTAAAAACTACAACAGCTAATAAACACTTGATTCATTTAAGTCTTGAAGACTAGAATGGCATAGTTTCTTCACAGTATTACAATAAATGTTTTCAGTAAAAAAATACATAAAAGTATTATTAGGTATTATATATTAAATCTCTTATTTCTAAAATTAAGTGGACTATCTTTCCTAAATGGTAGAATCCCAAACTGAAAACTGGTCATATTCTTTCAGCAAAATGAAAGCTGTGCTCACATGTATCAAAAGGCAAAAATTAGGGCTTCCCTGGTGGCGCAGTGGTTGAGAGTCCGCCTGCCAATGCAGGGGACATGGGTTCGTGCCCCGGTCCGGGAAGATCCCACATGCCACGGAGCGGCTAGGTCCGTGAGCTATGGCCGCTGAGCCTGCGCGTCCAGAGCCTGTGCTCCGCAACGGGAGAGGCCACAACAGTACCACACACACACACAAAAAAAGACAAAAATTAACTGCCCTCTGTATCAATATATTAATGTGTTTCAATCACATATGTTTTCATGAAAGTTTAAACATAAAATCACCTTTAAGATCTAGGCCATGTGATCTGCTCCATGCCATGTCAGAATACACCCCGTGACGTTTACTTAACTTGTCTTAAGTGTGATAGAATTCTTTATACCTTGACAAATAACTAAAAGGAAAAAAAAAAACCCCCACACACAAAAGATGAAGAGCCTATACATTTGTCAATCTTGACTTATTTGCTTTTCTTGAGTCAGTTGGAGGTTTATAGCCACATTCTCAAAATCATTAACTACAATCTTCCCAAACAGGTAATTGACGAACAGATGCATTCTAAAACTTGTCAATAACAAAGTGCTATTCCACTTTACAGCAACAGTTTAATTCTATTTAGATACTAAAACTGAATACACTGAATACTGCAAACTTTATTCCCAACCACTCAGCAAAGTACTACATACCTTTTCAGATATAGGAAAAAAAAGAAAAAAAAAAAAAGCATACGATTCTTCCTATTTTCATTTCCAAAGATACATCCCAATCTTAATGATCAATCAGCGATTTAAACGTCAACTGTAAACCCAGTATACTGCTGCTATGCAGTGTACTAGAGCAATAGAAGAGAGAGGACCTCAAACCCTCTGTTCCCTCAAATTCAAAGGCAGGCTTCCTGACCCCTCCAGACCACTACTGGACACAGGGAAGGCACACTAATGTTTCAGGACCCCAACCAACAGTCACCTGCTTTGTGATTACTTCCATGACACACCCTCACCAACACCAGAGTTTGCTGCTCCTACGGGACGTTACATGTATTTACTATTTTAACACATACCACAGTGCATCATAATTATGATTGCAGATAGATGTTCTAACAATTGAAAGAGAATGATGACTTTTTTGCTCTTTACATCTTGCTATTTCCCTTCCCATAATATTTCTTGAAGCTAAACCATAAAATATAGACAAACACAAAAAACAGAAAATATACAAAACGTGTGCTTTGCACCTTAACACAAACTTAAGTAAAATTAGTTCTGACAGTATCCAGCATGACAAACTTCCATGGTACAAATGAGAATGGACCAAGGTTTGAGCAGGTACAGGAGATAATCCAGGCATGAACAACACCAAGGAAAGGTAGACAGGAAGTAACATGGTGTGTAGGAAATCACGACACCAGTCTGATGGGAAGAGACTTAAACAAGACTGAAACTCACTTCCTAAACCTCCATCTCCAACTGGACAATTCGCAGGACACAGGTGCACCAAAGTGGCCAATTTATTCAATCCCTTTAATATGGAGGAAGAGTTTAAAATTTTACTGGTTTAATTTGCCCCCAAAGCAACTCTCAACAGTTATGGCCTCTGTCGTCGGAGCTTTGTATGAAATTAAGTCAAAGTGTGGAGCTCCTTTGCCTTTTTTTTTTTCTCCTTAAAAAAGAAAAGAAACAATTGTTCCGAGTAAAAACAAACATATTCCGAAGCATGTGTACATTGAAAAGTAAAGAAACTTTATTAACAACTTCATAAAAACTGACTTAAAAGTTTAAAAAGAAAAAAACATGTTTCAAAGTCCTTCCGACTGGAGTCGTGTCTCATCGTGTCCTTTCTTTACAGAAATAGTCGTATTAGGACACATATGCACAAGGATTAACACCATGACACACTGTACACGGCGGGCCCCGGCGAGCTCACCAGGCGTCGTCTGAGTCCAGGTCTCTGGGGAGGATCCACTCCACGGATGAGCCCAGCAGAGTCTGAAGCTCGTTCGTGAACTCCACCACATCTAAGAGCTCCTTACTTTCCGGATTAAAGGACTCCAGGTCTTTGGGGCAACAGAATAAGAGACTTGCTGACACTTGCCGGTAGAACTCGGCCTCCGCGATGGTGACAATTTCCACATTTGGAAAATTGCAGCGGACTATGCAGGAGGACATTTGCAGTTTCTTGAGCAGGTCTGAGAGCAACAGCCAGTTACGAGGCCTACACCAGAGAAAGGACAGTGGTTTGAGTTTCCGGCAAAATTAGAGGCGCTCCCAACTATAAACTACCCGTCTCCTGGCGGTGAAAGGGCCTGCTACTTCCACTTTGATTACCCCACCCCCACCCCACTTCTCACTGTCCTTAGAAGATCTACTACTTTTTTTTTTTTTTAATTTTATTTATTTATTTATTTTTGGCTGCATTGGGCCTGTTGCTGTGCACGGGCTTTCTCTAGTTGTGGCTCGCGGGCTCTAGAGTGCAGGCTCATTAGCTGTGGCGCACGGGCTTAGTTGCTCCGTGGCATGTGGGATCTTCCCGGACCAGGGCTCGAACCTGTGTCCCCTGAAATGGCAGGCGGATTCTTAACCACTGTGCCACCAGGGAAGCCCAGAAGATCTACTTCTAGCGGGGGAACTCTGGACTCATGTGCATGTGTTAAGAGACCACCTAGGGCAGATCAGCCAACTTAGACAAAAGCAGGAGCAGCGCCCCTGAACCAGCCTCGTTGCAGGCCACCCCAGTGCTGCCTTGGCTCTGGCCACAACTCAGGTCACCCCTCTCCAAGTAAGTGCACCCCGTTCTAGTCACTGGGGAAAACCAGTCTGTATGCCAACCCAAGGGAGATGGCAAACACCTCTTTGACCTCTCCTCTCCTCCGGCCCTCACGGAGAGAGCATGAGAAACACTCGAGGTCACCTGGCTTTCCTTGCCTTTCCCACACCTCCAACCCGCCCCTCAATGCTGCCGGGAGTGAGGCTTTTTCGAGAAGGGAGGTGGTACAATCCTTCCTGATACCCTGCCACGCTTTATCATCTCTATCCCGAATACAATGTCACCACAAAGGCAGACACGGTCCCAGCCTCAGAGTCCAAGGAGGATGCTACTCCTTAAGCACCGGGGTCAACACACAGCAGAGCAAGGTTTCCTGATGTGTTCACTCCGAAGGGTTGGTCATGGGGCACAGTGGCCCGACTGTGGGGACAAGACTCGATCTAAGCAAATCTGAAGACACATAAGATCCCAGGTGCCACATACGGCTTTCTCTAATCTTATACGAGAAGAGGGTACACATCAGTATTGTCCCGTGGACCTCACGCGCCTTGGAAGGCCCCTATGGTAGCCGTTTGGGGAGGATCCCTTCCCCAAGAGTTTAGTGACTGAAACTGTGCAATTGCAGTCGCTGACTCCCGTGTCCTTTGGGCTCTAGGGGTGTGTTCCAATGAGGGCAGTTGGCTGGGGAGCCCTCCCATCCCCCAAACTTTTCTGGAAAAGTTCCACTGCATTATGTGAGGTCGGTGGACACTTGGTGAGGAATTCACTCACCCCCCAACCCATCCACCCTCATCTGCTGAAGGGGATTTCTAACTCCTGCCACCCCACAGAGCAGCTGGGCTGGCTCTCGACCACACGCTGGCCACGCTCACCCCTGAGCGACGGACACCTGGACGTTATAACACGGCAAAACGGGGTCTTCGGAAAATTCAGATTCCAATAGGTCACCATAGGCCTCGTTGCTGTCATCCTGGTCCTCCGGTCCTGGGGGATTTGCTAAAACATCGTAACCACTTTCATCATCTGGTTCTAACCGGGGGGGCAAACAAGAGAGAGGTCAGTAAGCTGGAGCAAGATTCCAGCTGTTCTCCAAAAAGGACCCTGGAAAAATTCTTTCCCAAGCAAGCCCTGCTCACAGCACCACCCCCACCCCCACCCCCACCCCCACAAGCCCAACTGAAACGAACAAGGCTGCTCACCACACACACAGCTGCCAGAGAACTCCGAAGAGCAACCGGGGTTACCGTCGTCAGGAGCCTGCAGGTTATTTCAACAGTGTGGAGAGAGAGGGGGAGAGAGAGAGAGAGAGAGAGAGAAACAAGATAACGCCTGCTGGTAAGAGGCAAATGCTGCTGGAGTTCGGGAACATCTCACGCTGGGGCTGGTGTCACCTCCTGACAAGTCCCACTGCACACGCCTCCAGGTATCTGACTGAAACCTCCCCACGCGTCCACCCGCCTTCCTGAGGTACTGCCCGCCTCACCGCCCCAGCCTGCCAAACAAAAGCTAGCCTGGCTAGCTAAGAGTTTTCCAGCCCCCCACCTCGCGAAACTCAAAGTACGTATCTCTTCTTTGACAGACTAACGTTGGGCCGCTTTTCCCAGTAAAGGGTCACTTAGAGTAAACGGGGGGGTGGGGGTAGGGGGAACCCAGGTGAAAGGCTGTGAAGTCACCGTCTAGATGCTTGAACAAGACCGTGTCTTGACCTCTGCCCTACCTGTTAAGAACTTCTCCAGAAGTTCGCTGTGGTTCACTTTCTTGATGGTTCTACCTGAGTATGTAGCCAGGGTAGGAACAGCACCGTAGGAGAGGAGCAAGCGGACAATTTCGAGATGATCATTCTTGACAGCATCGTGGAGAGGCCTAGGAGAGGTGCGGGGGACTACACCCGTGCACGCGACGCTTGCTTCTAAAGACACGGGGCAATATCGAGCGTGTGCGGCCAAGCCTCGTAGGCGCGCTATTTCACCGAGGAGGTGAGTGTACGGTCGCTGTGACAAATTACTCTGTTATTTCAACACATAACCATTTACGGGACAGGTGAAGGGACCATCTCAGGCCTAATTCTTCAATGCAAATCTCTCTTAATGCATGGCCCAAGGAGGAACTCAGGCCTAGATGAAAACGTTTCCAATGAACTTAAATAGTGACAGACTGTAAGAAGGTAACGTACGGAGGGGTGGGGGGAAGAATCCCAGCATCACGGAAGCAGATACGACAAGCCATTGTTATACCATTACAAACAAAACCCAAAAAGTGCAGTTTGTCAAAGAAACTGGGGGCAAAGTGGAACCTCTCCTGAAACCAACTTGGAGATGAGTGATCAACCCTCTCGCCCAGAAGCAGTCGACAGGCAGGGCGAGTTCTCAGGAGGATACAGAGTCCTCCTGCCCGTGTCCGCTGGGGTCAGGAACACTGTCCGCAGTCCCATCCAGAAAGGATGCGATTTGGAAACCACGAACCACCAAATACCTTACAGTTTTGCTAATGTTATGACCGTCAGGAAAGCCCCAGTGCCCTGCCTCGTGGTGGCATCCCAGGTACAACCAGGAAGATGCTTGGGCTGACTCAGACCTGGGCCTCTGGCCAATAAACCGAGGTCAAGGACAGAGTGGGGGCCAGGCCCGGGGATGTGGGTGGACACGGCAGGTCCTATCAAGCCAGTTGCCACTGGACCTGTCTGTACTCCTGCAACTTTCAACTCACATATATGTTCAAGAGTGAGATTCAACAGACGCTGGTGAAGAGTCCAGGGTCTTAAAAGAGAACACCCCTGATTATTCATGCAGGCTCAACATTTTCAGGGACCTCTGTCCATAAGAGTGTCACAGAGTTTTAAAGTTCTATGTAAATTTGCCAGAAAGATCTGTCCGATTCCATTCTAGAGGACTCCACCACCAGTGTGCTTACATGGCACTCACTCTCCATCTTTCCTTCTGGGGTTCCCCGCACACCCTGAGAACCACTGCCTATGCCCCAGCAGGGCCAGGCCAAGAGCAAGACCGCCACTGACCCGGTTCCATCCTGGGCACTGCAGTTGACATCGGCGCCATATTCAAGGAGGTGTCGTACGATGTTGAGCCAACCTCTTGCACAAGCCTCGTGCAGGGCACAGTAACCCGCGTTGTCGCGGTGGTTCACATCACAAATCTTGTTCTCCAGGCAGTACAAGACCACTTCCTACGGGGAGAGGAGAGGAGAGGAGAGGAGAGGAGATACCATCAGTCAACCATACAGTGAACCTTGTAAGGGTGACCTCCCCATAGCTTGGCGGTGCCCACTTTCAAAGGCATACATCCTTGGGGCCAAAAGCCCACCATAGCGCGGGCAGGCGGCAGGCATCCTGGTCGGGGGTGAGAGTGTGTGAGAAGGGCTTGGAGATGCAGACAGTGTTGTCTAAGGCTCTGCTGCACCAGTGGCCTGGCCATGGGCAAGTTACCCTTGAACTTCTCCAAGCTTCCACAGGGCTGCTGAGAGGACGCATTCGGATAGCGATGAAAGCCCTCAGCCCAGGGGCCGACGTGACCAGTACAGAAGTGTCACAGCTGCTAACATCTTAGATGACACATTGCCAAGCACAGACCATTCTCACTTGATGGGTCTGTTCAGTCAGTGGCAGTGGACGATAACACAAGTTTAGATAAAAGTATGGATGACCAACACTTAAAGAGAGCTTAAATCAGCCAGAGAACATTCCCCAGCTTAGAGAAGCAGGGACACACAGGTCAGCTACATCCTCGCGCCCCCTGTTAAGACCCCAAATCAGAACCTGGGCCTCAGATGCTCTTGTCTGTACGTTAAGTAGAGTTAAAGAGAAGCTCTCTCCCTCCATCCTCGAGGAATGACACAAAATGCCTCCAATAACCCCACCCTCTATTTTGCCTCACTCCACCCTCTCGGGGCAGAATCAGTCTAATATTCTCATATTTACTCAAGTTAATGACAGGAACCTGATACACCACAGGCTGCAACCTCCACATTTCAAGAATCAAATAAAACATTCACCCCCGCCCCCGGAGATGTTCTGTGTCAACACTGTGCATTAGAATCACTGTTATTAACCTTATTTCTTTGGCTTGTTAAAATATTAATATGAACCACTCCCAGTAAGCAGAGCAGGAACTTATTCAGTGTTTTATTACCTTAAGAAAGTTTTCAGACACATCGAAAGCATTTGCCACCAGAAAACACATTATACTGTTTATACTGGGTAAGTCGTGCCCAGCAGAGAGCCGTCAGGTTCTGAGAGCTGGGAGTAGGCAGAACGTGCATGTGGCCCAACACATGGTCTGCTGGGTAAGGGGGGATGGGATGGGGTCAGCACAGGCCTCCTTGTGACATCTCTCAGGTAACTCATCTGTTAAACCTAAAACGGGGGTCATTCTAGCCGCCCATAAGTGCGAGATGGGTTCTGTAAAACCTTTTATGCCCTTTGGAGGACACGCCAATCAAAGGTGACCACTCACTTGGGAGCGAACTAGAATGTTCCATTTGCTTACCACGTGAACCTAATGGGGCATGCTGGTAAACCTGGCCATCGGTGCCCTGTTACTTCAGGTCACTGCAGCAGCTCCCTTCCAAAACAAGAGGAGGAAGAGAAAAGGCACGCCCACGAATGCATTTCTCCGTTTACATCCCAACCTGCCAGAAAGCCCACAATCCTCTGGGCTCCCAGGCCACCTGCCCCGAGCCCTGGTATCCAGGATACCGCATGAAGCTGCTGCTCTTTTAGCAGGCCCTCACTAGCCAGACTTGAGTGGACGGCTGCAAGCTAATGAGTTGTGTGCGCCAGCCACGGAGAGGCCCTGTCACGTGGCTCTGGGATCAGGTCTGAACGCCACCAACTGCTGTGCACACATCAATTTACTCAACCCAGGGTTTATTTGCTGTGACAATCATGGCCTTCACCTGGAAACCTTCATCACTACTAGGGCAGATTCAAGGGTACCTAGAAATGAAAGGCCGTCCAAGCTGGTGGGTAAGTCAACTCTCTTCTCCTGGAAGATGGCAGCAAAGGCAGCAGTAGCCCCACGGCCAGGTCAGACTTTTTGCCACGGGCTGTCCTAACTCAACCACGTTGATCCCACTGTTTACACAGTGCTTCTCATTCCCCAGATGAGGACGTCTTCTGTCACCCGCAGGAACCCAGGAGCTACCAGGAAAGGAAGGTAGTACTATCCTCATTCAACACTTGGAAACTGAGGCCCAGAGATATTAAACCCCAAGTTCAATTAACATGAAGTACTAGACCTAAAACTCAGGTCTTTGGTACCTGGTCAGCTGGGAAGATTCAAAAGGCCCAAGAGGGCCCCAGTTAGAGGGATGCAATCCAGCTGTGACGAGCACCCCACAGGCCTTCTCTGTTGGGGGTCAAGTGGGCTAACTACACTCTCCTAGCTAAGAGGGTGATGGCCTCTAAATGGATGGCAACCGTCGCCACCAGCACTTTCTCTAACTGAAAGGTGAAGAGGCGGGGCGAGTCTGTCGACGCAACACATTCCTTGGTTTATTTTCTCCGCTAGAAATAAACGGGAGTGTCTGAAGGGCAGCCCAGCCATTCCAGAGCAAAGTCAAACTGCTTTTGTCGGACAGCTCTCTGTTCAGCGGCTATAAGCCGAATGCCACTACCCGCAAAATGTAACCATAAAGGCCATAAGCCCGACGTTGTGAGTTAATTAAATGCCTCATTAACTTTTTAAAAAACATGACTTATTCAATTCATAGAAAATTTAACCATCACCGCTAAAGGCACAAGCATGTGGTTGCACACTAGCGTTTTAGCCTAAGAAATAGAAGCCTTTTTCCCAGGAGGGAAAGGTTTGAGGTCTTTGGCCACGCAAGTGATCTATTTAACTCGGATCTGAAGCCAGAGTGTGTTTCTAAACTTCTAGAACCACATTATCATGACATAAAGCTCAGACAGCCTTTATACTGCACATGGTATCTTTGGCTAAGCAGAAGAAAATAACCAAGAATGCTGAAGACAAAACTTCAGGAAAACCCTCCCAAACCACACCCTTATCTGCTTAAGCAAACTGTCCTTCAATTTGAAAAGGTTGAAGCTGCCACATCTCCCAACTGGGCCTTCATCCCAACATTTAAAATTCTGCCCAGAGAAATCCCAGAAAGTTGGATTCAAAGTTGAAAGCGTTCATCTACTTGTCACAATGTTCAGCATCAACACTGGTGATGTGTGGAATCTACATATTGAAATTTACATTTGAAGAAAAAAACAAATCCCACCGTAAACATTCCCAAGGCTTCCTGTGCAATCAAAGGCCAGGTAACCTAAAAAAGGATGCATCAAGTGCCCCTTGGTCCAGGCCTCAGAGCCACCAAACCAAAATGGAAACTGTCTTAGAGGACCAACGAGGGTCTTTTGACCTCTCTGGTCCCAAAGGGAGGCTGCTGGAAATGATGCCAAGTTCACAGGTGGGGCTCGGAGCCCCGCCCTCCACGCCGGGTGCAGCAGCACCCCGCCCCCCCATCTCCAGCATTTGCTGGAAGCGGGAGTCTACTTTCTCAACCCTAACCCAAAAGTTGGGGTTAGGGGTCTCCCCCCCACCTCCAGCGTTTGCTGGAAGCAAGGAGACTATCTTCTCAACCACGGGGGTGTCTAGCTCAACACTATGTGCAACATCTGCTCTGTCCTCCTAGGCGCCCGCTCTCAGCTCTTGGGAAACCAACTGGGTGCTCCTTGGACTTCACCTGCAAGTAACTGCGCTAACTACCAGAAAGTGCTCTCTAGCTAATGGAGAGGTCTCCAAGAGACGTGTAGATATAAACAACAGCACATTCAACCCACAACAACAACAACAAAACACCCCAAACTAAGCATAGCCCTAGTGTTTCCAACTTCCCACCCACAGTCATGCCTTAAGGCCAAGGCAGGCACACTTCCAAGGGCTCACGGCACTATGGACCGGGGTGGGGGGACACGACGGGAGACGGGGGACAGGGGCACAGAGCTGGCTGAGGGTGTGGGCGCCAGGGCTCCGGGCCAGCCTGGGTCCTGCCACCCCAGTGCTCAGCCACACCTCCACGCTCAGCCTGCTGAACCGTGTTTTACTGTCACCATTCAACTCCCAGAGGGCTGATGCCAGCACAGAAAAATGCCTTTGCCCTGTGGGCTATTACATCACAATTGCTACTGACAAGTATGGTGGGGGAACTGCACAGGGCATGGAGAGTCATCTGTCTCACAGAGGTTTTGAACTGTAAAAAGGGCAATTCCAGTGTGAGCCAGTCTTGCTGAGGAGCGTGGTGGGCTGTGGAGCACTGCTGGATTGCTACCTGTACGGGTATCAGCTAACCCCTCTGAGGCTCAGTTTCCTCATCCGAGAGTGGGCTAGTACGCGTTACTCCCAAGTGAACATGTTAAAAGGGTGAAAGGAGTTACTACAGATCACACGGGCTTAGGCAGATATCAGCTATCTTTCTATGTTGCTCTAGCAATAGAGGCCATCACTGTCATCAGCCGTGCTGGGTTGGGATACAGCAGTGTGGACAGGGAGTTTTGTGCAAGGCTCAAGCCCTGCTCCCCGCCCATCAGCCCTCGGCTCCCGTGCCCTCTCAGAAAGAGACTGCTCAGGTCTGCCCCACTCCCACCCCTACTCTGCACAGACACTTCCCACCCGCTACCCCACAGGGGCATCACTCTGCCCCAAACAGCACAAGTTAGTAGAGCTAATAACTACTCTCCTACTCTCCTTCTTGCTATTCAGAATCCAAAAGGGCTCATTAAAATTCCCCTGGTCGCCAAGCCCTGGGTTAGGTCAGATTTTATATCAGAGATAAGTGAGCCAGACTGGCCGAAGCAGCCTGCCTGCCTGAACGGGAACGGAACATCAGAGAGGCCTGCCTTTCTTTTCACACCACGACTGAACAAGCCACCAAAGAGCCCGCAGTGTGAGCGGGAGCCAACGCAAACACCCTGCTGGAACACCCAGCCCAGCCCGCCACGTGGAGGGGGCTGGGCTCTGAGACCCGCCCCCCATCCCCAGCCAGTGTGTCCCCCACCCAAGGAGCAGCAGCCGGTGGATCCTGATCCGGGGCACCCACAAGGATGCTCACCTCGTAGCCAAGCCGGGAGGCCTGCTGTAGGAGGGTCTCGCCCGCGTTCTTATTGACAATAAGTCTCCGCGCTTCCGGTGGCATCGGGCGGGACTGGGTGGTCTCTGGAGGGGAGCTTGACCATGTCAGCTGCGAGGCCTGGGAAGCTGGTAACAATTGCTGCAAACAGTCCAAGGCCTTCTGGTCCTGCTTGGCCGGCGAAAGATCATAGCCGGAATTGGGCTCAGGCCGCTTTCAAAATCTCCGGACGGTCACCTATCACGAAACCAGGCAGCGCACACATTTCAGGCTGTCCTTCCTCCACCTGCCTGGTTCGCCTCCTCCCTGAGTTACAAACCTGAGTGGAGGAAAGCACTTTTCCTCCTCTCAGTCTGGGGGAGGCGGGGCGCGAGGAAGGGGTTGCATTTTTACTAGCTGGAAACTTCACCACCACCCAGGAGACACGTCCCCTAGGAAGGGGCAGGGACGTTTTGGGGGGAGGGGTTCAGGAAAAGGAAAGCTTTGTCCCCAGAAGCAGAGAAGCAGGCAGGCGGGATGTGCCTGCACGGGCCCAGGGGGCGGGGGAGAGCCAGGGGCAAGAGGTACCTTGCCATCCGCATTGTCCACCTAGGAGTCCCCTGGCAGCGGCAAGCCCCGCCTGGGCTCCTGAGGGATCAAATGCTTGGTTTTGCACAGTCGCTTCCCGGATGGTTTCTCGCTGTTGTCGGTGTATTTCTGCGGCAGGGGCGAAGGCTGCCAATCCATTTCTTCGTCCATGCACAGCACATCTGTCAGGGGGAAAAGCAGCGGGCGTTACACAGTTGTAGCCGGTGAGGAAAGAAAAGCCCATTGTTAGCACTGATCGTTGGAGCAGCTTCAGTTTTTAAAGATATACCAATTATGTTTTCAAAGCGCTAATATGTTAATCATCCCACATTCAACCGGCAAATAGGCTAACCCACGAAACGCCAAATGGCAAGTCGCTTCAAGGGGCCACAAGAGAGGGCAGAAGCCAGCCCTTCGTGCGCTCCCGTCCCCACCCGTGGGGGGCCTGGGTGCTCGGGACAGGGCGACTGGGGACAGCCTGAGGCTGGAATGAGGGCACTGACAAGCGCCCGGGGTCACCCAAGACTTCCCTTCCTGCCCAGCCGCGGGCTGGGTGATGAGGAGCAGCCCAGGAAGTCGAGCTCCCGCCTCACTGTCCATTCCATAAGGAAGTGTGCAGGCTGAAAGGACCTCATGAAGAAAACTCCCCGCTCGCCACACGCTACTCTTGTCAACTTGGATGGCGCTCAGGTCCCCTCCAGGGCCGTTTCCCACAGAGGGCGGGTGATCCACCCTCCAGGAGCGCCCCCCGCCCCGTGCGTATCCTTGTTCATTGTCACTGCATTTAAGGGACTCCTCCAACCAGCTGCTGTTGCTTTTGGCCTCTGCCCTTTTCCTGCCAGGTTTCTCTTCGGAGATGCTATTGCCCTGGGGGGTGACCGCAGGCTGAACCTCCTGGGTCACTTCCTTCCTGCCCTGCCGGCCAGGTTTGCTCTCTGCTCCCGCCGTTCTCTAAGGTGCAGCAAGCGGCGCTGCTTTCTGGGATGGAGCCCTGTTAATTCAATGCACACCTCAGGTTGGTCAGCTCACTATAATGTGGCTCTTCTAAGTGGTTAGAGGAACTGTTTGTCATTTCCCTCTCAGGCCAGTCAGCTAATGGAGAAATAACTACAAATTAATGAAGAAGCCCCCCGGGGTGGGGGTGGTGGTGCGGGGAACAAACTGTCTTACACATCACTAACAGGGGTGGGGGAGGGGAGGGGTGTGCTCACTGTGTTGGCTGGAACTTGTCACCAAGTCTCGGGAGGGGGTCTATTTGCCTTTGGCCACCTTTGGGCTCCAGCCCCGCCACCTGGCTTTGGGGGGGTGGGGGGTGGGATGGGGGTGGGGGGTGGGGAGGTGTGAGTGGCTCCCCCCAGGGATCCAGGGTGGGACTGGAACTTTCCACTGCTCCGCTCCAGGACTTCCGTAGGGTGCCCTGCGGGCCCGAAGCCAAACCGAGCTCACCTTTGGAGACCCGTCTCCGCTTGGCTTTCAGCAGAGAGTCCTCCGGGAGCACAGTGGTCTCAGTGTGGTTCCTATTGCCAGACACCTTGCGCTTTCTGTTCAGCCGGAGGGTGGGGCTGCGTGACGCGTCCGGGGCCGCCTGGTCGGCGGGGGACTCTCTGGGGGGCTCCGTGTCCATATCCTCAGGAAGATCACTGTCTTCTGGGGCTTCAAAGCGGTCAGGTTTGCTTCCATCATAACACTCCCCTAGGGGAGGGGAGACAACCCGGAAAGGAGGGAACAAAGGTCACCAGGAGCAGGCAGGACCCCCACGCCCAAGGCAATCTGCTACCAACAGACCACCCCCCTTTGGAGACCAGGGGCCTCACACGCCGCAAGCACAAAACCCTCAGAAAGACGTCCCAAAGGAAGGACAGCTGAACACAACCAGCAAAGAAAGCAGAAAATGAGGCGCGTAGCCCACTCACAATCCATCCTTCAAGGGTCAAGGTGAGGCATCTACACCATCCGTCTATAGGCATGTGAGATCACTCCCTAACTGCTTAACTCTCCAAGGTGGCTTACTTTTAAAGGGGGGGTGAGTGACCTCACAGTAAGATCCAACCAATCAGGGCAGAGCTACAACGGGGGGTGAGTGACCTCACAGTAAGATCCAACCAATCAGGGCAGAGCTACAAATGACTATGGAAACAGCTGCTAGTCAACAAAAAAGGCTGATGTCATCAAGAGACCAAATAGCCCCCAACTGCCATCTACACAGACATAGCACCAATGTTCACTTGGGTCAGCAGGGGCGAGGGTGAAGAAAAAGGGTAGGGAAAGAATGGTGGGAGGCTGGGAAGCTGGGGAGACCAAGGCAAGAGGAGCCTGGCAAAGGGAAAGGAAAGGCTTCCTGGTGCACACACAAGGGTCAAGGGCAATTTCAAAGAACTCAACCAGATTGCTACAAGTCCGTCTGTCCTCTTTCCACACCCGTGGGGGGAAAGCATTTCACTGCCATCGAGGGGCTGCTCCTATTTCCTGTCTAGGAAGAAGGCCCACAGTGACACCAGTCACCCACCTGGCACGTCTCCACGCCTTCCTTCCCAGGCAACAAGCATCTAAGGACATTTCAAAGACAAGACTCCAACCCCCTTCGTGGGGGTGGGGTGGGGGGGTGCGGCGGGCAGGGCTGAAGTACTCACACCTCAGCTCCGCCTGTGTTGCTCCTGCCCCTCTGCTCAATCTAGCATCCACTTAGGGCTTTTCCTCCAATCACCCCAGCCTAACATCACTCCTCACTTTTGCTCTAGCCAAAGAAACAGTTCAACTGCTTTGCTAGTCACATTGTTTCTAACACACAAATAATTCCATAATGATCACTGTGCTGTTAAAGAGTTCCCCGAAGATGACCCTGTGTCCATCACCGGCCGGGGGTGGGGGTGGGTGTATGAGTTTGGTATTTCGTTAACACCTGAGCTAAGCTCCCACAGCCCGTTTTTCTAGATGAAATCATGGACACACCCCTCACATGCTGCTCGCATTCCTCCTCCTCTCCCTAGACCACTTCAAGTATCACTCCCACTTCTGCTCAGCAGGCTGGTCCCCTGATCAGCCTCTCTTGGGAGCATTCCCAGCATTTAATGGCAGCCAGTTGTGGGGATGAACCTCACCCTGGCCTGGGCTAGCCTGACCTGTGTTCTCAAGGGTGGAACACACTTAGCTTTTCTCCAAGGGTATCCCAAGGTGGGAGAGATCCCCATCTAGTCTTGCCGGAATGGTGGAATCACCCCAACCGCGAGGGTCTCCTGCCATGGCAGCAGGAGAAACCCCAAACTCCTGGCCTGTGCTTACGGGTGATGCAGCCCAGGCTACCGCAGGCCCGGTGAAGACGGCGTGCTGCAACTCTCACTCGGGCTGCTCTGTGACCCTCTTAAACACTCGGGCAGGAATGGCGCCGCTTTACAACTCGGCCCCCTTCACTTGTAAAGTGGGAATGTTGGGTTTCCTTGGTGGCGCAGTGGTTGAGAGTCCGCCTGCCGATGCAGGGGACACGGGTTCGTGCCCCGGTCCGGGAAGATCCCACATGCCGCGGAGCGGCTGGGCCCGTGAGCCATGGCCGCTGGGCCTGCGCGTCCGGAGCCTGTGCTCCGCAACGGGAGAGGCCACAACAGTGAGAGGCCCGCATACCGCAAAAAAAAAAAAAAAAGTGGGAATGTTACTGCTAGCCTCCCTCCAGGGTGGGCTTCATAATCACGGGCCGGGCTCAGCACAGAGAAAGGCTGGAAAAATCCCTTTAACCAAAAGATGCCAAGACTTTCAGACCAGCCTGAATCTCAGGCCTGAAATGTAGGAAATTTTAAGAGGTGAGCCCTGCTGGTTACACCATTGGACTTCTCTGGTCCAATCAGCCTTCCCTAAAAGCTCCGTGGGAGGGGATCCATGGAGGGATGGAAGGGCTACAGTAAGAACCCCCATGTCCAAGTTGAAAGTTTCTTTTTCCAAACTAGGTCCATCCACCCTTCCCCCAACCCCAGAGCCTTTTAGGGCAAAGATCTCAATTCCCCTCAGCTAAGGCCCCCCAAGACCTTACGCTAGTGTGACCTTACCCAGGCCAGTAATAACCCTGAAGGACACCCACCCCGACTGCCCAAGATGCCCATGGCCACCAGCTATGGGGTAGAGGCTCCGTGTCACTTGGAGCTTCTCAAAGACTGTTCTAACCACGACCCACACGAGGATGACCCTTGAGGGCAAAAGAGATGGGGAGATAAATAGATGCACGGGGATCCTAACCATCAGGCTTTGCCATCATTGCTACTTTTGGCCCTTCTAAAAGTGGGAAGCCATGTGCCCTTGGTCACCCAGTCTAAGCAAGATGTGAACGTGGTCCCTGCAGCATGGTCCTATGACTCACAGCACATATATCCCAAATTCATTATGGTTGTACCATAGCATCACCTCACAGAAGCATCACCACAGCAACATTTACAAGTCACTGTGGCAACAAAGCACCCTCACCACTGTTGAGCCATGCCCAGTGAGGCCTAAACAAGGTGAGAGGGTTCTGAGTCGCTGCAAGGCTCCCCAGGATTAAAATCCCCTTCTCTGTAGCTTAACTGTAATAGCACCTCCAGTCAGGGCTAACCTTGTTCAAAGTTACACCCGCTACAGAAGGAGTGCAGGGGATCTCTGTTCCAAAGTAGTTTACAAACGTGCAGGTGCTCAGCTGGAAGAGAAGTTCCCTGAGCAAAGAAGTTTCATGAAGCCCCTTGACTGAGGCTTCCTCCAGCTCCTGGCCAGGCACTGCCACTGAGCAGGACCTAGGCCTGTCCCAGCCAAGTGGTTGGCAAGGGAGATGGTTACTCCAAGTTTGAGAAGGAAGGGACCAATGCCTCCTTGCCCCGCCCCATCTTCAAATGCCACTGAGGGTTCCTAGTGATGAACTTCCAAGTCTGAGGAACCTCCAAACTCATTTGGTGAACTTCCAAAATAAAAATTTCACTCAGCCACCCATGTGATCATAAAGAATAAATGAGTATCTCGGCCACTGTGTTTTCAAGTTAATTCCTTTTTTTAAACAACCCCTAGCAACAAGATGCACCCGCGCCAGGACAACCAGGGCCGTGCAAACAGCACCCACCACCTTAGAAGCTCCTGGGCCCTCCATGGGTAGGGGCTGCCTCAGAAGGGGGAAGGCATCTTGAAGGCGTCCTGGACCCTCTCTGGGACCCATGCCCGCCCCAAATCCCCGCCCCAGCTCCCATGTGCTCACAGCTCGGCTCTCGGCCACACCGACACCCATGAGAAGGACCTGAGCCCATATCAGCTGAAGACGTGATGGCCCAAGAACAAGAAGGCCCGTTCATATCCAGCTGAATGGAATGAACACCTGCTGGGCCTTGGACGTGGAGGCTGCAGTAAGAACAGTGGCCCCTTCAGGTGACCTTTCCTGACCAGCTATTTACAAACCCCACGTCTCTACAAGACAGAGGGTGGGTGGGGAACCCACCTCCATTGCCCCAACCTTTCAAACGGAGCCCCTCACCTTCCCCAACCCTTCTCCTGCCCTCCCATGGTGGCGATTCATGGCTCACTGGGCCACGTCCCGGGTGCTCCAGGAAGAGACCCGTCGGTCGGTCTGAGATTGGAGGCAGGCGGTGGGGGGAGGGGGCTTTCGGAATCATCTGGGGCTCAGGCCCTGCTCCCCATCAGCCACACCGAGTTCTCGTCTCCACGCTCAGCAGGAAAGACTGGGAAGGACGCACACTAACGTCTCTGGGAAGAAGGGTGGGTGAGGCCACTGAGACATGAAGGGCAGCGGCCACCCTGGGTTTGGCCACGTTGCTGGAGAAAAGGGCGAGAAGACTCGAGGCCGGTTAACTGCCCGCTCCCTTCCTCCAGCCTCCCTCACCATCCACCCGCAACAGGCAGATTCCCTCCTCAGAAAAGTGCATCCCCGTGAACTTGGCCTTGCCCACTTTTACCACATCTCTCTGAGAAACTTCCCTAGGAGCTGAGTTATGAGGCCACTCAGGAGGGTAAGGGCTGCGTGTCAGCTGTGAGCACAGGCAAGGAGGGAGGCCTTCTTGCTGCTTCACTCCAGGGTGGCCTGGACCCTCCGTTTTTCATTCCAATCCCGAGGGGGAGGAGCTCGGAATCGTCTACTCCAGGCACATCAAGAGCCCCATCCCTCGGGTAAGGCCGCCACTGACTAGCCCCAGAAATCCCCTTCTACGGGAGCCACGTGGGACACACCGGTCCCGGTGTGGCTTACCCAGAACCCTGGCCACAGGCCTTTGTCTGACCCCAAAGATGAGCTGGGGGAGGGCAGTGCTCCAAGCAGCAGAGAGAAGCACACGCTGCTGCTGACCACAATTTTCCCGAACTGCATCAGGCACCCACGACCTAAGCGTGCGGGCCAACGCCGACCCTATGACTGGGTCCAAGGGCCTGGGCCTCCCAAACGTGCCCACCACCCCCGACTGTCCCGTCTCAGGAGGATTGCACGCCCACCCTGTCCTCGACGTTCACCTAGGTGCCCTCACTCACCATCACCGGTGAGGTTTCTGGGGTCCGGAGCAGGCTGCAGGCCACAGGCCACAAGCACGCACACTGAAGAAAGCGGGAGAAAGACCTCCACTTGCTGCCAACGCATCTCATTAGCCCAGGAAGTCTCGAGGGCAAAGCCCGAAGTCAACCCCAGTGGGGGAGCAGCCGAGGGGACCGCAGAGTGTGACTCGAGGCCAACACGAGCTTTCTCTCCAGTTCGGCCTCCAGAACAGAACACAGCCGTCTGGTGGGAAGAACGGCCTCGCTGATCCCACGGCCTGGGAGCGTGGTGTCAGCTCCTCATGACTGCAAACGAGCCTCCACAGAACACAATGATGCTCATCTCTCTGGGGCCTTCATCAGCCCTCATCGCACGTGAACGAAACCTCTGCCTCTGGAGGGAGAGTCCGAGTACTCTCCACTCCCTCCCACAGGAGACTGTCACTCTGGAGGGTCTGGCTCTGGCTGCAAGTGTCATCCCACTGCTACCAAAAACCCGTGTCCGTACCTGCTACACAACAGAACACATACCTGCTACGCCGGAGGTCCTGCACTGCCATTCCTCTGCTCTACTGTATCAGACTATTACTAACTACAGGACTAGCATTGCTCCGGAAAAAGGAGATGCGTGCCAGGAACAGCATTTCATAGGTGCTTCACTCCTGGATGCCGCAACGCTCAAAAGGACAGCCAGCCTTGCAATCCACAGCTGGGAAGGGTGGCCAGAGCAGTCCGTTCTCCGAACAGCCAGCACCCAGACGCTGGGCCGTCGGAAGCATACTGCTTCCTCTCACCTCCCTCGGCACTGGGAGCGGAACCGCCCCGTTCCCACCGACGTGGTACCACACGCGAGCCGCCTGGGTTCACTTACATCTCTCACTGTCGTTCTGGTCGGCAATGGCCTCCTCCGGGGTGACCGACTTTGGCTTTTTGTCCTGACTTCCTTTCAGCCTTTCCCAGTCAGCGGGGCTGAATTTGCGCACCTCGGAGTCTTTGGTCGAGGGGTGGCCACCTTCTCGCTCTTCCATCTCCAACTCTGAGAAGCGCATCACTGCACGCTACAAAGAGAACGGAGATGGAAAAAAGACACACCTTACCACCAAAGCTATTTCACTGCCCTTACCTTAAAGGAAAGTATCTTCAAAGAAAAGTTTGCCCAAAACCAACCACAATTTATGATACAACTGAGATATTTTAAAATTGAACGATAAAACGTAAGAGTGTCTATGTGTAACTAGTCACACACTCTTTATTCGTAAAGCCATACGTATGTAGAGATATATGTGGTGTGTATATATAGCCATACATACACTGTGGCATACAGACAGACATTCTCTTTCGAAGGTAAATAAAACAAAACAAAAACACAACGCAAAGAAAGCGAAACAAAAACACAACAGAAAAGAAAACAAATGCACAGTGAATAAAGACGACCATGGCCCACAAACTTCCCTTTGTATATTTGGAAATGAAATTTAACTCAAAAGGTTTATGGAAGATTCTAGTAATAAAAATTTGAAGAATTGACCTCACAGTAAGCAGCGGGTAGACATAAAATACTGTCCTCTTGTAATCCTTCCATCTATGTAATTAAAATGGGCACTCAATGGATCATTTAGATAACTTCAGCCATTTTTATAAGCATAAACCAATTTTTTTCTTAACATTGCAAAACAATTTGGCTTTATTTGTGTTTTAATTAAAAGTAAAATATCTTAAGGAAATTCCTATACAACATCTATCATTCACTAGCAAGTTAAATACATACTCTATCCCATTAAGGAAGGTTTGTGTTTTTGTTTTGTTTGTTTGTTTGTTTTTTGGGTGGAAAAAAAAATTGCACGAATCTCACAGACATGCGGCCGCTACACACCTCCACCAAGTATCACGTAAGGCATTCTAAGCAGCGCTTTTAGGTATATTTGTTAACGTACAGTAACGGCAGAGAAATCAAAGCGATTGATAGGTAAATGTCATGCAGTCTTTTAGACATCCTTTGCAATAATTAAAACTTCCGGGCCTCCCTGGTGGCGCAGTGGTTGAGAGTCTGCCTGCCGGTGCAGGGGATACGGGTTCGTGCCCCGGTCTGGGAGGATCCCATATGCCGCGGAGCGGCTGGGCCCGTGAGCCATGGCCGCTGGGCCTGCGCGTCCGGAGCCTGTGCTCTGCAACGGGAGAGGCCACAAGAGTGAGAGGCCCGCATACCGCAAAAAGAAAAAAAAAAAAAAAACTTCCGTTATCAGCATTCGAGTGGAGTTCGCTTAAAATCTACAGAATAACTTAAAGTATCCACTTACGTCCCCTTACTGGATACATTTCAAACATTTAAATTATCCTAAGCTTCATTAACCAAATCAGCCCAGTGTCCTGCCCTATCATACCCCCGGCCCCTCCTCTTCACACATTAAAAAAACCTGACAACTGGTCAGGCTCCTGAAATTCGGGTGGTGGGGGCTCACCTGCAATGCCCGCTCCTCCCGACTGAGCTGACGGGAGTCTGCGTACAGTCCGGTAGCGACACACTTGAACCGGTCACCCACGTAACCAGCGGAGTTTGCGATTCTCTTTGCCAGCTTAGATGGCTTCGGTTTCAGAACTTTGCCATCGGTTGATCCTGCCTCGTCAGCTCCGTCTTTGGTGTAGGTGGGGGTGACGTCCACACTCGGTGGGGCACTGCCCACGCAAAATGGTTTGGGATCCTCTTGGGTTTTCCCGAACGTGACCGCAGAGCCGTCGCTCCCCAGGGTCGGCTCCAGGAATGCAGTCGAGACTGGCGTCACCAGGTTCTCCTTGTTGGTTACCGCTGGAACATTCTCCTTGCTTAAGCCGGAAACTGGCTGGCCCGGAGCCTGTTTGAAAGTATAGGCTTCGTGGAAGTCACTGATGCACCCCAACTCCTCTCTCAGGGCAATGAAATCCCGGTGTGGCTGTAGGGCCATATTTTACTTTTTTATTTTTTAATATATGTTCACATGTTTCCATAAAGGATCCAAGGTGGCCCATAACATAAGGACACACAATATTAGCTTTAAAAAAACATGGGAAAAAAAAAAAAAAAAGGGAAATCATGATCCTGGAAATGGGTTGCATCCTTTTAAGGGGTGAGAATAACAGAATGAGTGAGCCAAAGATTTGGGAAAGGATCTCACATTTCCAAACGTCCAAATCTTAAAATTGCACCAAGTGGGAATGTAGCTGTGGCAGTATTAACCTGAGAGAGCTCTATGATCGTTGTCTTTACTCATCACTTGGTTGCAAGGTTATAAATGACAGGGTAAGTGAAGGAGGGCAAGTAGACAGATAAGAGTCATTTCCTGATTCTCAAAAGAAGGGGCATCACCTAGGGAAGGGGACTGCAAAATCCTACAGGAATCCTCTTCATATACTAAATTTTCTAGGTGGCAAAAGTATCTCCTTTGACCCTAGCAGCCAGATGGAACTTAGAAAAGTAGTGAAAAGCTACTCAACTGAATGCAAGTCATATGACTAGGAGCATGTCAGTGAAAAGTTCAAGGGAAGATGCTGTGGAAGAGCAGTTCACCTTGTGGTTGAGCGTCCTCAGAACGTGCAATGGGAGGTGCAGTACCTGCTCTGTCTCACAGGGACCCTCCAACCTCTAAACGCATCTTTCCTGGGAAGCTGAATTCAAAAAGTCAATTTTAAAAAAAGATAGGGCTTCCCTGGTGGCGCAGTGGTTGAGAGTCCGCCTGCCGATGCAGGGGACACGGGTTCGTGCCCCGGTCCGGGAAGATCCCACATGCCGCGGAGCGGCTGGGCCCGTGAGCCACGGCCGCCGAGCCTGCGCGTCCGGAGCCTGTGCTCCGCAATGGGAGAGGCCACAACAGTGAGAGGCCCGCGTACCACAATAAATAAATAAATAAATAAATAAATTTTAAAAAGATAAAAGTCTCTAGTAGAGAAATTGTATCAGAGCCTAGTATTAAGAGCTGTAGAGCCACAAGTTTCCCATGATACGGCCTTAGCAGAGGCTGTTAAGGCAGTGACAGAAAATTTGTACCGAGGGAAATAGCAGAAGAGTTTGCCTACAATTCACGAAAATGCTCCCTGCACTTGGCCTGAAGGAAATCAGCAAAATTTGTAACAGCTTGTGTATTTGTATGCGGGATGGAGAACGAGTTTAATTTTTTAATTTCTCTGAATTATCACGTAAGATTCAGAAGATGCTCTCTCTGCCTAGAAGCCACCCCACTGGGATAACTATGCCTACGGAGTGCCTTTGCCTATGACTCCTACTTGCTAACAGACTGGCAGCCTGGCCCCAGGGCCTGGTCGCTGCTCCCAGTGCAATGATGGATATGGTGTCAACGGTTGCAAAATCAAAGCCCCTTACATCCTCTCCATGCCTCGGTCCCACCTCCCACCCCACTTACCATTGATGTTCAGGAAGGGGAAGGTGTCCTGGATGGGAACGTGGTGCTGTGACTGGTCCAGCTCACCTTCCTCATCTTCTTCATCCACACCATTATCTTTCTCATCCCAAGGAGCAGATCCAGTGGATCCTACCCGAGAAACACACACACACACACACAAAGGTCAAAAGTGAGGCGCTCACGTTGCACTGTCATCCCTGCAGCCCACTCCCAGCTCCTCCTACGGAGCCCCAGTGCAAGCTCTCATCCCCTCCCCTATCCAGGAGCTGCAGACCCTACTCCCTTCTCCTAGAAACCTTTTAATTCCTACTCTAAACCCCTTTCTACACATTCGCATCCCTTCTAAGGACACAAGGAGCACAGCTTCTCTCCTTTATAAGCTTACTGTGAAGACAGACCCTTCCCTCATGGCAGAGCCTCACTAGATTCACTGGAGGTCAAGTCTAAATTATCTGGCTCTTAGTCGGAACTGGCTCAACATTGAGTAAATATAGGGATCAGGTGGTATTCTCCTAGGAAAAATACCATACAAATTAAATGATCACTTACCCATCATTTATAAAGAGAACTTAATAGCCTTCATAATGTCATGGCAATTGATTCTTAGAACAGCCTTTGAAATACGCAGGAAAGATCAGAACCCAGATTTTATAGTGGAAGAAGCTGAGGCTCAAAATGTTGAATGACTTGATTCAATGTCCCACAAGTAGTGAAATAGAAAGACCGAGGTTTATAACTCAGACCTTCTAAGTTTTAAGCCCTCCTTCTTCTAAACTACCTGGCCTCTGTTCTCAGTGTTGAGTCCCAAGAGAAGTTATTTTTTATAGAACTCAATACCCCCTCTTCTTTCTAATGCTTTACTGTTCCACTGGGTGGGCAGGAAGACTGTGCTGAGTTTATATCTTTTGTTCTCTGGGTTCTTTCTAGGGACAGCATTTCTTGCTTTATTTACCAGTCTTCAACTTTGTAAGCGAGGCGACTTTCAAGTCGACTATCGCTTTAAGGGTCCAGCCCGGAACCTGGCACACTGTCCACCTTCTCCCCAGCAGCTGGGGCCTCACCTGGGTTAATGATAGAGCCCTGGGGCTAGGGGATGTCACACACTTGATATATCTTCACTGGGTTCATGGGCACCTCCTTGGTGCCGTCGTACATCAGGTTGAATTCCCTGCTCTTGTTGAGCGCACAGCGGAGCTGGGCCTTCCATTTAGCTGGGTCGGGGTCGTCCACCCCTTCCTGGTACTTCCCCTGTCTCCACAGCCCAGGCCTGAGGGATAGGAAACTACAGTGAGTGCCTGATTGTTGCCCAGAAACACTGGAAAGTGTGCCCGCCCTCCCTCATACAGACACAGATACACACAGCCCTGCCTGACCGCCCCATCACCCCAACTCCAATTTACAGAGACTGCAGCAGAAAACACCACGCTGGGGACCAGGCAAGGCAGGGCCTGAGACAAATTAAGCCAAATGCAAATACAGTATTTTAAAAAGAGTAGTCTCATCTCAAGTGCTTGTGCCAGCATCATCTGTCAAGACTACAATGGCCTTAATGAAGGGTTAAAAATAAAGAAAAATCTGGAACAAGTATACACCAAAATACTAATGGCAACTTTTGGATAGCAAGATTTCAGGTAATTTTGTTTTGTTTTGCTTGCCTTATTTGTTTTTCACATGAATTGCTTATATAATAAGAAGAGAAAGGGAGGTGGCGTATGATATGAAGAATTTAGGCTTGCAGTTCCCTCTCCCTTCAGTCTTTAACCTGATGCACAAATAACTGTTGAAACCAAGTACCTTTAGGAGTAGCAGCCCATAGGAGGGCAGGAAGCACGCTCTGGGGGTTCAGCTGGCCTCAGTGCAAGGCTGAGGGCCTCAAGTCCTAATAAACTCACACCACCTGCCTTTCCCTGCTTCCTCAAACTCCCACATTGGGAACATTTTGCTGGGAACACCAGTGGCTGGTGGCCTGGGCCAAAACCAGTGTGGCCCCGCCTCTCTGGTTTTCAATTTCCAGGTCTAACAGGCATCTATGTGTCTGTTCACGGGATATCAGCCCTCCCCCACTGTTAACCTATCTCAGATGTCTACACTTTCTTCAGGGCTGTGACGTATGTGCTGGTGCAGAAAAGGGGGATGTCTTTTGCAGAGGACTCAAGATCAAGAGAACGAGATGGACCGGCCAGACTGCTCCCACTTGATGTTAGGAAGATAAGGTGGCCATGTAGTTAGAATTCTGCAGGGGAACATAGCCTATAGAGTCTATGGGTTTGCGGATCCACAACTTTTATTTTTTCAGTAATGCCAACCAAGCTCGTAAGAGACTGACATATAATCCAGAATGCCAGTCTACTCGTTTTCAAAGGGGGATAAAGCTGGTCAGTGACCAGCATGGTTAAGTCCAATAACCTGGACATAACCATGTATGATCTCAACCAGTAACTCCTGTATCTGGTTTCTAATGACAATTCCAAGAACATAAGACCCACTCAACCTTTAAATCCAAATTTTCAGATGATTCCAAAGCTAAATGGAAATGATTTGACATTGAACTCTAAATCTGCATTATCTAGACTACCTCTTACCCAGTTGGGTAACCCAGAAGCGACAGTAAGAGGCTCCTGCTTTCCCAAAAATCACATGGCGTAAAGATGAAAAGCACTGGACAGGCAAGACCCCCAGGGAATTTGCAAAGCTGCTCTTGTGTCTTTTTCTTTTTGACCTTGAAGCCAGGAGAAATTCTAAAAATACAAATGTATTAATTTTTAAAACTTGACTTTACTGAATATTGTTCAGATCCCCAAGCCTACAAAAATAATTTTATTTTTTTAAAAATGCTCCCTCTTCAGACTGTACTACAAAGGTACAGTAATCAAGACAGTGTGGTACTGGCACAAAAACAGAAAGATAGATCAATGGAACAGGATAGAAAGCCCAGAGATAAACCCACGCACATATGGTCAACTTATCTTTGATAAAGGTGGCAGGAATGTACAGTGGAGAAAGGAGAGCCTCTTCAATAAGTGGTGCTGGGAAAACTGGACAGGGACATGTAGAAGTATGAGATTAGATCATTCCCTAACACCATACACAAAAATAAGCTCAAAATGGATTAAAGACCTAAATATAAGGCCAGAAACTATCAAACTCTTAGAGGAAAACATAGGCAGAACACTCTATGACATAAATCACAGCAAGATCCTTTTGGACCCACCTCCTAGAGAAATGGAAATAAAAACAAAGATAAACAAATGGGACCTAATGAAACTTCAAAGCTTTTGCACAGCAAAGGAAACCATAAACAAGACCAAAAGACAACCCTCAGAATGGGAGAAAATATTTGCAAATGAGGCAACGGACAAAGGATTAATCTCCAAAATTTATAAACAGCTCATGCAGCTCAATAGCAAAAAAACAAACAACCCAATCCAAAAATGGGCAGAAGACTTAAATAGGCATTTCTCCAAAGAAGATATACAGACTGCCAACAAACACATGAAAGAATGCTCAACATCATTAATCATTAGAGAAATGCAAATCAAAACTACAATGAGATATCATCTCACACCAGTCAGAATGGCCATCATCAAGAAATATAGAAACAATAAATGCTGGAGAGGGTGTGGAGAAAAGGGAACACTCTTGCACTGCTGGTGGGAATGTGAATTGGTACAGCCACTATGGAGAACAGTATGGAGGTTCCTTAAAAAACTACAAATAGAACTACCATATGACCCAGCAATCCCACTACTAGGCATATACCCTGAGAAAACCATAATTCAAAAAGAGACATGTACCAAAATGTTCATTGCAGCTCTATTCACAATAGCCCGGAGATGGAAATAACCTAAGTGTCCATCATCGGATGAATGGATAAAGAAGATGTGGCACATATATACAACAGAATATTACTCAGCCATAAAAAGAAACGAAACTGAGCTATTTGTAATGAGGTGGATAGACCTAGAGTCTGTCATACAGTGTGAAGTAAGTCAGAAAGAGAAAGACAAATACCGTATGCTAACACATATATATGGAATTTTTAAAAAATGTCATGAAGAACCTAGGGGTAAAACGGGAATAAAGACACAAACCTACTTGAGAATGGACTTGAGGATATGGGGAGGGGGAAGGGTAAGCTGTGACAAAGCGAAAGAGAGGCATGGACATATATATACACTACCAAACGTAAGGTAGATAGATAGTGGGAAGCAGCCGCAGAGCACAGGGAGATCAGCTCGGTGCTTTGTGACCGCCTGGAGGGGTGGGATGGGGAGGGTGGGAGGGAGGGAGATGCATGAGGGAAGGGATGTGCGAACAGATGTATATGTATAACTGATTCACTTTGTTATAAAGCAGAAACTAATAAAAAAAATAAATAAATAAATAAAATACAAAAAATACAAAAATAAAAATGCTCCCTGCCTCAAAGGAGTTTACAATCCCTTAAAGGAGACAGATGAGTCAATAGATCAGAAATATAGATACTATGTGAACACCAGTAAAACTGCCTAATCCATAAAGAGTCGGGGGGTAGGTATGGTTGGCCAAGTTTATCAGAATTTATGATTCTAGGGCTGAATCTTGAACATGGGTAGAAGTTAACCAGGTGAGAAGCGTGGGTCACGATACTCTAAGCAGAAGAAGCTTTATGGGCAAAGGCAGAGGCTGAAAAGCACAGTGCTTAGGGGACCTACAAGCAGTTCAGCTTGCGTGGAGGCAGCATGAGATGAAAGTCTGGGCTTGTAGGTAGGAACCATGCCAAGGAGTTTGGACCTGATTCTTAGAACACTGAGAAACACTGAGAGATGTAAGCAGGTTGTGATGGGATCAGATTTAAGTTTTAGAAAGAACCCTCTAGCTGCAGGACTGAAAAGGGTTTGGAGGGAGGCAAGGCATGAAGATAACACATAGTCTCTATATAAACCATATAATAGTGTCACTAGGGTCTGAACTAAGGAGGTGGCGGTAGGGATAGAGGATACAGGTAACGAAGGAGCCGTTAAAGACGCTGACTTGACAGAGCTTGATGAGGAACTGAGTCCTTGAAGAAGGTGAGAGAGAAATCAAGGATGATTCCCTGGTTTAGGGTTTGGGAGACTGGGTGGGGGGTGATGCTGGCCACTGAGATAGGAGCAGGTTTAGAAAGATGATTTCCCTTTGGAAATGTCAGAGTTCAAATGCCTGTGGAAGGCCTAGGGGAGGAGGCCCAGCATGCCCAGGGCAGTTTCTTATCCCCACTCACCTCTCACATCACCTGAGGGACTCTCCCTGCCTGCCTCCAGCCTGGAAGAAGGTCCACCAGATTACGGACATCTCTGCCCTGTGGGCAAGGACCAATTTCTTTTCATTTCTGTATCCCTGCTCAGGCTTTAGCACACAGTTGGTCAATGTGTATTTGTTGAATTGCCTCAAATTTACAGAAATACACTTCTTGGGGAATGAATAAGTTGCTATTACAGATGGAAGACCAGAAAAACAGCCATGAGCAGAAGGCCAAGGAGACACTGCAGAAAGTGCTGGAGGAGAAAATGTGTTGCAGAACAGCAACTGCAGAGCAAACAGGTGTGGGGATGCTCCATAATCCTTGGGGCTGGGAACCCTGGGGCAGTCTGGGTGGCAAGGGAGCCAGCTGCACAACTCCCTGGAACCCCCAAGGCACCACCCTCTCCTCTGATCTCCCTCAGCGGTCCCTGGCCCTGGCCGAGCACAAGTGTGAAGAGTGGAAGAGCCAGTACGAGAGTCACCCCCAGCATGCAACTGTCCCCTACCCTGCCAGCCCAGTAATCATGAATGCCGTCTTCCTTCTCTTTTTTACAATGTGGTACATATGGATTTTTTTTTGAATGAGATTTAACCAGCTTTTAAACCTTTCTTCTTTCTAACAATATCAGTACTCTCTGACTCTCCAAATGCGCCTTTTCAAGTTGATTTAATTTATGGAAAAATCACCCTTCATACTTTCCCTTTCTTTTTTAAACCTCCCCATGGTAGTGTAATGTAGTAGAAGGAGATTTGGCCTGGGAGTTTGGACACCAGGGTTCTAGCTGCAGTAACCCACAGTTACACACGTTATATTATTAAAGAAAAAAGTAACTTACAGAAATGTATGAGGCCATTATGCACATACACACAAATATATATTCACTCATATATCCATAAAAAAGTAGTCTGGAAGGTTCTATAAAATGTTAAAGGTGTTCATCCCACGGGGGAGGAGATATACGTTAACTATATTACCCTCTTAAAATTTTACAGTAAATATATATTACTTTTATAATTTAAAAAGCCAAACTTTTCATTTTTAAAAACCTAAAACATGAAAGAAAACTGGAAAACCAACAAAATTAAAACAATCCCTAAGTCTGAGGCAACGATTTTTTTATCCGAGTCCAAGTGATGAATGAAAATACTAAGAATGGTGTGTGACACCTTAAAGTATAGAAAAAAATACAGTAAGGCAAGTAGGCATTAAGATAATAGAACATAAAAAGTTACCCAGATATATTCAGACAATGGACTACTATTCCAGTAATAAAAAGAAATGAATTACTAATATGAGCTACACGGATGAGTCACAACAACATGAGGAGCCAAAGAAGCCACGTGCAAAAGGGTACTTGTTGTATGCTTCCATTCATATGAATTTCTAGAATAGGAAACACTAATACATAGTGAAAGAAAGCATGTCAGTGGTTGCCTGATGCCAGGCCTGGGAAACTGACTGTAAAAGGACAAGAAGGAACTTTTTGCAGGTATTGGAAGTGTTCTGTATCTTGACTTTGGCGACGACAATATAGATATACACATTTGTCAAGACTTATCAAATTACATGCTTATAACGGGTACACCTCGTTGAATGTAATTCATACTTCAATAAAGTTGATTTTAAAGTTAAATTAAAAAGTCACCTATGGGGACTTCCCTGGTGGCACAGTGGTTAAGAATTCGCCTGCTAATGCAGGGGACGTGGTTTCAAGCCCTAGTCTGGGAAGATCCCACATGCCGCCGAGCAACTAAGCCCGTGCGCCACAACTACAGAGCCTGTGCTCTAGAGCCCGTGAGCCACAACTACTGAGCCCGTGTGCCACAACTACCGAAGCCCACGTGCCTAGAGCCCATGCTCCACAACAAGAGAAGCCACCACAGTGAGAAGCCGGCGCACTGCAACAAAGACACAATGCAGCCAAAAATAAATAAATTAATAATAATTTTTAAAAAAATAGTCACCTAGACGTCTGAGTGAGACAGAGTTCCTTTAAGCTTTCAGTCCCAGCTCTTCTCTGAAGCCTCCCCTCATCTACCCTGGCAGCATGTGACCACTTTGCATCTCTTTAACACCTTATATTTATCGGTTCCATTCAGATTTGATGCTTGAAAAGTTTTGTATATTTTATGTCTATCTTCCATTCAACTTGGTTCCTCTAAGGCAGGAACAATCATCTCTTTCATAAATTGAGACCATTACAAAAACAGAATTATGTTCCCTTTCCTCTCAATCAGGGGAATTTGAAGTAGGATTGATGAAATCCTGGAAATCATAAGCAAAAATGTCATTTCTGCATTTTTATGGCCACAGGGTCCTGTTTTCATCAGATTCTTGAAGATATCACAGAGCCCAACAATGTTAAGAATCTCTGCTTTGAATCCATGTGCTTTCACCCAGCTCTGTGGTACAAGGCACCCTGCCCCTGGGGCAATCTGTCTGTGGTCCCTGCAAAGATGATAAACCCACATCACAGACACTCACTCTTCTGCATGTCAGTGGACTCCACTGCCAGCTCTTCCTCCACAATGACGTCACTATCGCCATCTTCAAGATTCATTTCTGTCTCATCTAGAACACTGTCTTCTTCCTCTTCCTCCTCCTCATCTTCCTTGGAGACATCCTTTAATGTGGCAAGTAGTCTGTTGTAACCAGAAACTTGTTCTGGTTCACTCTATGCTTCACTTTCAGAACTTGAAGTATCTATAAACTCTCCGACTAAAAGGAAAATGGGGATTTTAAAAACAAAAATTATACTGTTCTTGTTGCTACCCCACGACTATCATCAGGCCCACAGTGGAACCAAGTTCAGACTTTTCTAGATAAAAACTAGCTTTTCTGCAAATATGCAGTCCTATCTATTCAACCAGACCGAGCACCAAATTTGTTTCAAACAGCTAATCTAGCTATGATTCTAGAAGCGCTTCCTCTTCTTTGAACTGCTCATGTTCCACATGGGAAGACAGCAAACTAAACACATGGAGCTTTAGGTTATAAGGTGATCTAACCTATGTGTCAGACATTTGGCACCTTTAAAGGAGCAACAGGAAAACTTACAACAAAAAAGTGTACTTTATTTCTGAGTCTGTGGTAATGAAATAAGACCTTTGATGATTTTGCACTCTACTTTATGTTAAGCAAACATGACATTCCATCTTAGGATTCACCAAGAGCCCTCTGGTAAGCCTCCTTAACAGGTTCTAACAGGCTAATCTCTCAGGACAGTTTCATACTCTATACTGTATTAGTTATCACAATGGCATTTTAACAGACATCTGCACTTAAAACTAAGCAATATTACTAAAGTATAGCTTACAACTAAAATCAAAGAGAGTGGAAATGTAGCCAAACTTTACTACCATATATAATCTTAAAAGTAACAGTCCAGAATCTACTATCATAAAGAAGGTATAAAGCATTACCAGTTGACAAGTCTGTGGTTTTGCTTCCTTTCTGGAAACCCTGAGAAGAAACAGGCAATGTTAAACTTTAACTACTAGTAGGTAGCAATTACGAAAAGTCTAATGATACAACTTTAAATGAACATGGCAGACTATACCGTTATAAATACATTATATCTATTGTCAAGTAAAAACTCCATATGCATTTGGACAGGTTTTGGAAGGATATGCCAAATAGATAATAAGAGACGAATGAAAAAGTCTAACAAGACCACATGACAAATACTACAGTCACACAGTAACAGGCTCTCATCCAAAAGACGGGAAATTTTGGCAAATAAAAGCCCTCGGGGTTCACCTTTTCTAGCAGATTTCTTAAGTAGACTATCCCTCTAACTGTTGATAAAGCAGCCCAAAGGGGTGGGATGAGCACTAAGATCATAACTGAGAGTCTGGACACTTAGAGAGGAACCCACAACTACCCAAACATTAGTTTCCTCATGGTCATTGAATAGATAGGTGATGTCGAGGGTCCCAAGCAATTCTTTTTTTATTTTTTTTAACTTATTTATTTATTTTTGCCTGCTATGGGTCTTCGTTGCTGCGCCCGGGCTTTCTCTAGTTGCGGCGAGAGGTGGCTTCTCTTGTTGCGGAGCAGGGGCTCTAGGCTCGCGGGCATCAGTAGTTGCACCACCCTGGCTCAGTAGTTGTGGCTCGCGGGCTCTAGAGTGCAGGCTCAATAGTTGTGGCGCACGGGCTTACTTGCACCGCGGCATGTGGGATCTTCCCGGACCAGGGCTCGAACCCCTGTCCCCTCCCTTGGCAGGCGGATTCTTAACCACTGCGCCACCAGGGAAGCCCCCAAGCAATTCTTTAAAAACATAGAAAACGAACACAAGCTTATAAAACCTCTGCCCAGTCGCCACACAGGAGGCGTGCCGTCTAGCATAAAACTACAGGCTCAACAAAGGGTAGGAAGACCGGCGAAGAACCCCACCTCAGGCGGGAAGCCGCCAGGATCCCCGGGCGAGCTAGGCCGGCGCCGGGGCAGCGTGGCACGCGGCGGGAGCTGCCCTGTCACTACCCCCGGGGCACCGGCGGACCAAACGCGGGGACACGCGGGCTCCCACCGGGAAAGGACGCCGGCAGCGCCGGTCCCAGCCTCGCCTCTCCATACCTGTCATAGAAGGGATGCTCCTCGCCGAAATCCCTTAGATGCTTCTTCTGCTTTTTAGTTAGGGAGTTGAGCAGCTGGCTCTGGCTCCGGCTCCGGCTCCGGCTCCGGCTCCCGCGTTTGCCCATGGGGAAGACGTCAAGTCAGCCAACCTCCAAGAATCGCGTTTTTCACCTGGAAGTCGTCTCCTCAACCCACTCACGCGGGATTGCCAACGGCGCTTTACGGCGGAAGCAGGGTGCCATAAAGCAGACCCGCTTTACGTCGCGCTTGTACGACAGGCGTGGCTGTGAGAATCAGCCTGCATAAACGTGTAGTAACTGAGATGGTTGAATGCAGTGCCTTTCTATTATGCCATAATACAAATACCAACTAACATTTAAGGCTGCCGGTGCATCTCAATTCATCCTCACAACAGTAAACAAATAGGCCTTGTTAATAAGCCTGATATTGGAGATGAGAAAGCTGATGCTTACAAAAGGTTACACACACACTAGCAAGAGAGGAGATGGAAACCTAATTCTCTCTGATGCGACCACAGGCTTTTCCCACTAGGATCTGCCACGTGCGTGTGCTATGTGAAGAATGAGGACGCAAGGCTGAGATTCCCGCCCTTACCCTACCCCCTCATTTTCTGAAAGTATTGCAAGGGCCCTTGGTAACACATCTGTTCTGGCATTTTTCATGTTATAAAAGCAAAAACACATCCAGAGAGGTAAAGTGACTTTCCTAAATCACCCGGAGAGTCGATGTTAGAGAAAGCAGTAAAACTCAATAAAGTGTCTCAAAACTGAATTGGGGCAAATTGGGATGGAAAACTTTTAAAGGGTAAGTAACTTTTCTATATCTGGGTCGTGGTGGTGGTTACACCTGGTATACAATTACCAAAATTAATCAAACTGTACCTTTGAAATTGGTACATTTTAATGCAAGTAAATAATAATCTCAATAAACAAAGAGGTAAAAACAGCGCAACTGGACTTAATACTCTAGAGACAGGCAGAGTGTGCAGGGATACTTAAAAACCACAGGATAGGGCTTCCCTGGTGGCGCAGTGGTTGAGAGTCCGCCTACCGAAGCAGGGGACGCGGGTTCGTGCCCCAGTCCGGGAAGATCCCACGTGCCACGAAGCGGCTGGGCCCGTGAGCCATGGCCGCTGAGCCTGTGCGTCCGGAGCCTGGGCTCCGCAACGGGAGAGGCCACAACAGTGAGAGGCCCACGTACCGAAAAAACAAAACAAAAACCACAGGATAAACACAGAGACACTTTTTTTCTAAAAGTAACTTACAATGTCAATCATAAACCACAGAATTCACCTGAATATTTAAGGTAAAATAGGAGCCATCAAAGATAGTGTTCACTGCCTCTGCTATTAGGGGAGCGTCTGTGAGAGAATTGGAGCTTTGTCCAATACCATGTCACACCTATAGAAGTCGCACTACAACTATTAAAATCCTAGTTTTGTCGTTCTGGGGACCATCTACTCCTAATTAGATTCTGGGAGCTTAGGGTGGCGTACGGAGGCAAGGGGAGGGAGTATCAAGAAAATATGTAGGGCTTCCCTGGTGGCGCAGTGGTTGAGAATCTGCCTGCCAATGCAGGGGACATGGGTTCGAGCCCTGGTCTGGGAAGATCCCACATGCCACGGAGCAGCTGGGCCCGTGAGCCACAATTACTGAGCCTGTGCGCCTGGAGCCTGTGCTCTGCAACAAGAGAGTCCACGATAGTGAGAGGCCCGCGCACCGCGAGGAAGAGTAGTCCCCGCTTGCCACAACTAGAGAAAGCCCTCGCACAGAAACGAAGCCCCAACATAGCCATAAATAAATAATTAAAAAAAAAAAGAAAATATGCAAACAGCAGGTAGTGCCAGCAGATGGCCCAGCCAAGGAACCCAGAAACAAACAGACATGTGTCTTCTGTCTCATTTCAAGATAAAAAGTACAGGCACTTATGTAAACAAAAGGCTGCTTGCAAATGTCATCATACATACTAAGGCACTAACCACAGTATAACCTGGCTATGACAATAAAGTCATACAATGTTTTTTCTCCTCCCACCCTATTCCAAGTGCCCCAGCTTCCTTCCCCAGAGGCAACCAGTTTCTTGGTGTTCTTCCAGAGATCTGCTATAAAAAGCTATACTCTTGAGCACTTGATGTGACTCTTTACTCTCTCCTGCTTTCCATGTCATTGTAGTCCTATGGACAGCTCTAGACTGTTCCCAGGTTCAGACACAACTGTGCCCTAGCTCCACCCAAGTGCTCTCATCATTGGCTCACTGAGCCCGCTTCTGAAAATATTTATATTAGCCTTTGACAACATAAAAGGGGATGCTTTGTGAAATTTTAACCTGAGAGTTCGGAATTGAAACATATTTTTCATGCCTCCAGTGAAAGTTCTCTTAGTAAAACCCACACAAAGAAGATGCATGTGCCAACTAGTGAAGGCCCTGGGAAAATTGTAATAAAGGCAAAATTTGTTCTTCCCTTTCTTCTTCTCACGCTCAGCCCTTCCTTTTCCCTCCTGCAGGGTTTTCTTTGCCCTTTGCCCTCAGGGACTCAGTATTTTCTGGGGTAAAAACAATCCAGGAAATAATCTTTTATACTAGTTTGTAAAGAGAGGCTGATGAATTAATGTTACTTGGGTATTTTCAATTCGGGGAGACTCCCTAGGATAACGATCTCAAGGGGTGGGAGGGGGGTGGCTGTCCCTTAAGACAAGATGGTCAGAATATTCAGAAAAGTGTTAGTTTTTCTTTATTAAAAACTTTTTCTTTGGAAAATTTCAAGTATATACAAAAGTAGACAAAACAGTATAATACACTCCCATGTTCCCATCCCTCGGCTTCAATGCAAGGTATGCCCACCCACTACCCCTACCTCCCGCCCCTGTATTATTTTTGAAGCAAATCCCAGACATTGTATTATTTTATCTGTAAATATTTATTTCTAAATATCTAAAAGATAAGGGTTCTTTCTTTAACATAGCTACAATGGCACTATTTCACCTAAAAAAAGATGATAACAATTATTTAATATCATCATGTAACCAGTCAGTATTCAGATTTCTGATTGTCTCATAAATGTTGTCTTTTTTTTTTTTTACACTGTTAGTTGAACATGTTCTGCTGTTCTCTGTGTCTCTCGCGAATACATTGTGGGATTTAGAACTTTGATCAGATTTCATTATAGCTGATATTTTAGACTTCCATCAGGAGGCGTATACCGTCTGGTTGTCTTTCATTTTGTGATGTTACCCGTCATTGGTAGTCAATGTCTAAATTCGTTAATTCATTAGAGGTCACATTCTAATTCTATCATGAGGTGATATTCTAATTCTATCATTTCTTCTTCACTTACTTGCTGGACTATTTCTATGAAAGCAAGCTTTTCCTTCCCCTAAATTTTGCTTACCCAGTGGTACTGTTTGTATAGGAAAAGCAGAAGAAATGCTTGATTCTCTCCCTTCATTTACTAATTTTCAACACAAGGAGTCAATTCACTGGATCTTCTCATGTTGACCAATCAAGTTTTTTTTTTTTAATTTTTAGTATCATTATGAACTCATGGAATTATACAAATTGATGTGTTTTAATCCCTTGCAAGTATTATGGTGTACATGATTTGAAAGCGCTTATTTGACATATAGTGATGTATTTGAAAAGACAAACTATGTCCTAATACAAACCACAGAAAGTAAACAGGAGTCTATCTGAGATTCTCAACAGAGCAGGAATGGGAAGGTGGGGAAGGAGCACAATTTGAGGATACAGATCAGATGCTGGGGAAGTTTGAGTTTTGAAATTTATGTGATAATATAAGTGGTAACAAGGGCACATGTGTTCAAGATATGTTGACAGGGAGCCATAAATAATCCAAAGGTATGACTCTCTAATTATGAAAGCTCTGACACCTCAGCTACTGATTTGGGAAGATTCTGGGGAAGGTGTGTGTGCACCCACACATCTGTCTCCTCCTAGATGCCTCAAATCAGACAGTCTCCTCCACCACATGTATGCATACATGACTGTATACACCCCAAAGCCATGCAGCCTCTTCCTGAGAGGGCTGGCAGAAATCAGTCTCTCGCTACCTGTATAATGAAATGAGCTTGTTTATTCATTAAAAAAAATGTACTAAACACCACGTGCCAGGTGCTGTGCTAGTAGCTGAGGCTGGGGGAGAATAAGATCCATTCCAGCCTCTGCAAGGAGCTCTCAGCCCATCCAGGTATGGATACGTATGCAGACTCTGACGCTACACTGTGATAAATGCTAAACTGATAGATGCTGGGTGCTAAGGAAGCAGCTCAGTCAGGGTTTTGGTGCTGCTGGGGGTTGGGGGCCAGGGGGAGGGTCATCTGCTGCCTTTGAGCGTTTGTCAGCCTGTCACGCTCATTGAACATCGGTATGGAACTTGAGATTAATCTAGATTCTAGATTTTAGGCTGTATGAGTTGTTTCAGCTGACTTCATGAACAGCATGTGTGTGTGTTCAAGACAGGGTATGAGGGATATAGGGCAACAGGAAATTAGAGAGCTGGGTAGTCATCGGATTCCACAGCGTTTATTGTGTAAGGAGCAATGAGCTTTCTAGGTGGAGCATGTTTTAGATAACGAGATTATGTCTGAAAAGAGAAAAGCTTTGTAATGCATTTCAATGCACTCTACATAACTTGAAAATGTAAAACACTATTATATATAGTGCCTATTCATATTATATATAGTGCCTATTCATTCACTTTCTATTCATCTGTACCCAGAAGAACTATCCATTGTGAAACCCAGAGACTGGCATAGAGTGACCTGTAATAATTATGTTTCCTCAAGCTTATCAGAGGTTGTTTTATATTAGGCCTAGCCTAAAACTGAAATATTTTATCAGATTATATTCACCTGACTGAGAACAAGGCTAAAATGCTACACTAGAGGGGATAAAGTTTTACCTCCCTCTCTCTAGTGGAATGTTGGTGTAACTACATTCTGTTTTTCACATTTTTCTGGCAGAGGCTTAGCAGGCAAACCTTCATTCATTTATCAAACATTTTCTAAACAGTTACCATGTTCCTGTCATAATGTTAGGCATTAATGATTTAAAAAGCTCAGACCTCAGGCTTTCCCCTTGAAAGACCTCATAGTCTAGTTGGGGGAGACAAAGCAATGAACAAATAATTATGTTGTCATGGGCTAGATTAGAAGGGTGTCTACAAAGGGTTTTAGGAACCCAGAAGATAAAGAAGCTCCTCTTTCTGTGGAGGAGAGAGGAAAGGTCATGGGGAGTTGCACAGAGGATGCACTGAGTCAGGGTTTCCTGGGAAAGAAGGTTCCAGGGAGAGGGAATAGCATGAGCAAGGTGGAAAGATGTGTTTGGAGAACTGTCTGTGGACCCTGTTGCTGAGGTGGGTGGGTGGGAGTAGAGAGGTTGGAGAGACGGACAGGTGAGGATTCAGCCCACTAAAGGCCTTGCATGCCTTGCTGGGGCATTGAGGCCCAATCCCATGTAAGGTGAGGAACCCTTAAAGGATTTCAAGCAAGGGGGTTATGTGAACCGATTTGGACTTCAGCGAAATCACGGTGATGTCTGTATGGGTGACAAGGACATTAAATCTTCCTTTCCGACGCCTTCCTGGAGCAGCCGATTCGCTACTGATGCTGCCCACCTCCAAAAGACTTTGGAGACTTTTTCATGTTTTGTTTGTTTGTTTGTTTTCGGTACGCGGGCCTCTCACTGTTGTGGCCTCTCCCGTTGCGGAGCACAGGCTCCGGACGCACAGGCTCAGCGGCCATGGCTCACGGGCCCAGCCGCTTCGTGGCACGTGGGATCTTCCCGGACTGGGGCATGAACCCGCGTCCCCTGCATCGGTAGGCGGACTCTCAACCACTGCGCCATCAGGGAAGCCCTATCCTGTGGTTTTTAAGTATCCCTGCACACTCTGCCTGTCTCTAGAGTATTAAGTCCAGTTGCGCTGTTTTTACCTCTTTGTTTATTGAGATTATTATTTACTTGCATTAAAATGTACCAATTTCAAAGGTACAGTTTGATTAATTTTGGTAATTGTATACCAGGTGTAACCACCACCACGACCCAGATATAGAAAAGTTACTTACCCTTTAAAAGTTTTCCATCCCAATTTGCCCCAATTCAGTTTTGAGACACTTTATTGAGTTTTACTGCTTTCTCTAACATCGACTCTCCGGGTGATTTAGGAAAGTCACTTTACCTCTCTGGATGTGTTTTTGCTTTTATAACATGAAAAATGCCAGAACAGATGTGTTACCAAGGGCCCTTGCAATACTTTCAGAAAATGAGGGGGTAGGGTAAGGGCGGGAATCTCAGCCTTGCGTCCTCATTCTTCACATAGCACACGCACGTGGCAGATCCTAGTGGGAAAAGCCTGTGGTCGCATCAGAGAGAATTAGGTTTCCATCTCCTCTCTTGCTAGTGTGTGTGTAACCTTTTGTAAGCATCAGCTTTCTCATCTCCAATATCAGGCTTATTAACAAGGCCTATTTGTTTACTGTTGTGAGGATGAATTGAGATGCACCGGCAGCCTTAAATGTTAGTTGGTATTTGTATTATGGCATAATAGAAAGGCACTGCATTCAACCATCTCAGTTACTACACGTTTATGCAGGCTGATTCTCACAGCCACGCCTGTCGTACAAGCGCGACGTAAAGCGGGTCTGCTTTATGGCACCCTGCTTCCGCCGTAAAGCGCCGTTGGCAATCCCGCGTGAGTGGGTTGACGAGACGACTTCCAGGTGAAAAACGCGATTCTTGGAGGTTGGCTGACTTGACGTCTTCCCCATGGGCAAACGCGGGAGCCGGAGCCGGAGCCGGAGCCAGAGCCAGCTGCTCAACTCCCTAACTAAAAGGCAGAAGAAGCATCTAAGGGATTTCGGCGAGGAGCATCCCTTCTATGACAGGTATGGAGAGGCGAGGCTGGGACCGGCGCTGCCGGCGTCCTTTCCCGGTGGGAGCCCGCGTGTCCCCGCGTTTGGTCCGCCGGTGCCCCGGGGGTAGTGACAGGGCAGCTCCCGCCGCGTGCCACGCTGCCCCGGCGCCGGCCTAGCTCGCCCGGGGATCCTGGCGGCTTCCCGCCTGAGATGGGGTTCTTCGCCGGTCTTCCTACCCTTTGTTGAGCCTGTAGTTTTATGCTAGACGGCACGTCTCCTGTGTGGCGACTGGGCAGAGATTTTATAAGCTTGTGTTCGTTTTCTATGTTTTTAAAGAATTGCTTGGGGGCTTCCCTGGTGGCGCAGTGGTTAAGAATCCGCCTGCCAAGGGAGGGGACAGGGGTTCGAGCCCTGGTCCGGGAAGATCCCACATGCCGCGGTGCAAGTAAGCCCGTGCGCCACAACTATTGAGCCTGCACTCTAGAGCCCGCGAGCCACAACTACTGAGCCAGGGTGGTGCAACTACTGATGCCCACGAGCCTAGAGCCCCTGCTCCGCAACAAGAGAAGCCACCTGTCGCCGCAACTAGAGAAAGCCCGGGCGCAGCAACGAAGACCCATAGCAGGCAAAAATAAATAAATAAGTTAAAAAAAATAAAAAAAGAATTGCTTGGGACCCTCGACATCACCTATCTATTCAATGACCATGAGGAAACTAATGTTTGGGTAGTTGTGGGTTCCTCTCTAAGTGTCCAGACTCTCAGTTATGATCTTAGTGCTCATCCCACCCCTTTGGGCTGCTTTATCAACAGTTAGAGGGATAGTCTACTTAAGAAATTTGCTAGAAAAGGTGAACCCCGAGGGCTTTTATTTGCCAAAATTTCCCATCTTTTGGATGAGAGCCTGTTACTGTGTGACTGTAGTATTTGTCATGTGGTCTTGTTAGACTTTTTCATTCGTCTCTTATTATCTATTTGGCATATCCTTCCAAAACCTGTCCAAATGCATATGGAGTTTTTACTTGACAATAGATATGATGTAGTTATAACGGTATAGTCTGCCATGTTCATTTAAAGTTGTATCATTAGACTTTTCCTAATTGCTACCTACCAGTAGTTAAAGTTTAACATTGCCTGTTTCTTCTCAGGGTTTCCAGAAAGGAAGCAAAACCACAGACTTGTCAACTGGTAATGCTTTATACCTTCTTTATGATAGTAGATTCTGGACTGTTACTTTTAAGATTATATATGGTAGTAAAGTTTGGCTACATTTCCACTCTCTTTGATTTTAGATGTAAGCTATACTTTAGTAATATTGCTTAGTTTTAAGTGCAGATGTCTGTTAAAATGCCATTGTGATAACTAATATAGTATAGAGTATGAAACTGTCCTGAGAGATTAGCCTGTTAGAACCTGTTAAGGAGGCTTACCAGAGGGCTCTTGGTGAATCCTAAGAGGGAATGTCATGTTTGCTTAACATAAAATAGAGTGCAAAATCATCAAAGGTCTTATTTCATTACCACAGACTCAGAAATAAAGTACACTTTTTTGTTGTAAGTTTTCCTGTTGCTCCTTTAAAGGTGCCAAATGTCTGACACATAGGTTAGATCGCCTTATAACCTAAAGCTCCGTGTGTTTAGTTTGCTGTCTTCCCATGTGGAACATGAGCAGTTCAAAGAAGAGGAAGCGCTTCTAGAATCATAGCTAGATTAGCTGTTTGAAACAAATTTGGTGCTCGGTCTGGTTGAATAGATAGGACTGGATATTTGCAGAAAAGCTAGTTTTTATCTAGAAAAGTCTGAACTTGGTTCCACTGTGGGCCTGATGATAGTCGTGGGGTAGCAACAAGAACAGTATAATTTTTGTTTTTAAAATCCCCATTTTCCTTTTAGTCGGAGAGTTTATAGATACTTCAAGTTCTGAAAGTGAAGCATAGAGTGAACCAGAACAAGTTTCTGGTTACAACAGACTACTTGCCACATTAAAGGATGTCTCCAAGGAAGATGTGGAGGAGGAAGAGGAAGAAGACAGTGTTCTAGATGAGACAGAAATGAATCTTGAAGATGGCGAGAGTGACGTCATTGTGGAGGAAGAGCTGGCAGTGGAGTCCACTGACATGCAGAAGAGTGAGTGTCTCTGATGTGGGTTTATCATCTTTGCAGGGACCACAGACAGATTGCCCCAGGGGCAGGGTGCCTTGTACCACAGAGCTGGGTGAAAGCACATGGATTCAAAGCAGAGATTCTTAACATTGTTGGGCTCTGTGATATCTTCAAGAATCTGATGAAAACAGGACCCTGTGGCCATAAAAATGCAGAAATGACATTTTTGCTTATGATTTCCAGGATTTCATCAATCCTACTTCAAATTCTCCTGATTGAGAGGAAAGGGAACATAATTCTGTTTTTGTAATGGTCTCAATTTATGAAAGAGATGATTGTTCCTGCCTTAGAGGAACCAAGTTGAATGGAAGATAGACATAAAATATACAAAACTTTTCAAGCATCAAATCTGAATGGAACCGATAAATATAAGGTGTTAAAGAGATGCAAAGTGGTCACATGCTGCCAGGGTAGATTAGGGGAGGCTTCAGAGAAGAGCTGGGACTGAAAGCTTAAAGGAACTCTGTCTCACTCAGACATCTAGGTGACTATTTTTTTAAAAATTATTATTAATTAATTTATTTTTGGCTGCATTGTGTCTTTGTTGCAGTGCGCCGGCTTCTCACTGTGGTGGCTTCTCTTGTTGTGGAGCATGGGCTCTAGGCACGTGTGCTTCGGTAGTTGTGGCACACGGGCTCAGTAGTTGTGGCTCACGGGCTCTAGAGCACAGGCTCTGTAGTTGTGGCGCACGGGCATAGTTGCTCGGCGGCATGTGGGATCTTCCCAGACTAGGGCTTGAAACCACGTCCCCTGCATTAGCAGGCGAATTCTTAACCACTGTGCCACCAGGGAAGTCCCCATAGGTGACTTTTTAATTTAACTTTAAAATCAACTTTATTGAAGTATGAATTACATTCAACGAGGTGTACCCGTTTTAAGCATGTAATTTGATAAGTCTTGACAAATGTGTATATCTCTATTGTCGTCGCCAAAGTCAAGATACAGAACACTTCCAATACCTGCAAAAAGTTCCTTCTTGTCCTTTTACAGTCAGTTTCCCAGGCCTGGCATCAGGCAACCACTGACATGCTTTCTTTCACTATGTATTAGTGTTTCCTATTCTAGAAATTCATATGAATGGAAGCATACAACAAGTACCCTTTTGCACGTGGCTTCTTTGGCTCCTCATGTTGTTGTGACTCATCCGTGTAGCTCATATTAGTAATTCATTTCTTTTTATTACTGGAATAGTAGTCCATTGTCTGAATATATCTGGGTAACTTTTTATATTCTATTATCTTAATGCCTACTTGCCTTACTGTATTTTTTTCTATACTTTGAGGTGTCACACACCATTCTTAGTATTTTCATTCATCACTTGGACTCGGATAAAAAAATCGTCGCCTCAGACTTAGGGATTGTTTTAATTTTGTTGGTTTTCCAGTTTTCTTTCATGTTTTAGGTTTTTAAAAATGAAAAGTTTGGCTTTTTAAATTATAAAAGTAATATATATTTACTGTAAAAATTTAAGAGGGTAATATAGTTAACGTATATCTCCTCCACCGTGGGATGAACACCTTTAACATTTTATAGAACCTTCCAGACTACTTTTTTATGGATATATGAGTGAATATATGTTTGTGTGTATGTGCATAATGGCCTCATACATTTCTGTAAGTTACTTTTTTCTTTAATAATATAACGTGTGTAACTGTGGGTTACTGCCGCTAGAACCCTGGTGTCCAAACTCCCAGGCCAAATCTCCTTCTACTACATTCCACTACCATGGGGAGGTTTAAAAAAGAAAGGGAAAGTATGAAGGGTGATTTTTCCATAAATTAAATCAACTTGAAAAGGCGCATTTGGAGAGTCAGAGAGTACTGATACTGTTAGAAAGAAGAAAGGTTTAAAAGCTGGTTAAATCTCATTCAAAAAAAAATCCATATGTACCACATTGTAAAAAAGAGAAGGAAGACGGCATTCATGATTACTGGGCTGGCAGGGTAGGGGACAGTTGCATGCTGGGGGTGACTCTCGTACTGGCTCTTCCACTCTTCACACTTGTGCTCGGCCAGGACCAGGGACCGCTGAGGGAGATCAGAGGAGAGGGTGGTGCCTTGGGGGTTCCAGGGAGTTGTGCAGCTGGCTCCCTTGCCACCCAGACTGCCCCAGGGTTCCCAGCCCCAAGGATTATGGAGCATCCCCACACCTGTTTGCTCTGCAGTTGCTGTTCTGCAACACATTTTCTCCTCCAGCACTTTCTGCAGTGTCTCCTTGGCCTTCTGCTCATGGCTGTTTTTCTGGTCTTGCATCTGTAATAGCAACTTATTCATTCCCCAAGAAGTGTATTTCTGTAAATTTGAGGCAATTCAACAAATACACATTGACCTACTGTGTGCTAAAGCCTGAGCAGGGATACAGAAATGAAAAGAAATTGGTCCTTGCTCACAGGGCAGAGATGTCAGTAATCTGGTGGACCTTCTTCCAGGCTGGAGGCAGGCAGGGAGGGTCCCTCAGGTGATGTGAGAGGTGAGTGGGGATAAAAAACTGCCCTGGGCATGCTGGGCCTCCTCCCCTAGGCCTTCCACAGACATTTGAACTCCGACATTTCCAAAGGGAAATCATCTTTCTAAACCTGCTCCTATCTCAGTGGCCAGCATCACCACCCACCCAGTCTCCCAAACCCTAAACCAGGGAATCATCCTTGATTTCTCTCTCACCTTCTTCAAGGAATCAGTTCCTCATCAAGCTCTGTCAAGTCAGCGTCTTTAACGGCTCCTTCGTTACCTGTATCCTCTATCCCTACCGCCACCTCCTTAGTTCAGACCCTAGTGACACTATTATATGGATTATATAGAGACTATGTGTTATCTTCATGCCTTGCCTCCCTCCAAACCCTTTTCAGTCCTGCAGCTAGAGGGTTCTTTCTAAAACTTAAATCTGATCCCATCTCAACCTGCTTAAATCTCTCAGTGGTTCTCAGTGTTCTAAGAATCAGGTCCAAACTCCTTGGCATGGTTCCTACTTACAAGCCCAGACTTTCATCTCATGCTGCCTCCACGCAAGCTGAACTGCTTGTAGGTCCCCTAAGCACTGTGCTTTTCAGCCTCTGCCTTTGCCCATAAAGCTTCTTCTGCTTAGAGTATCTTGACCCACGCTTCTCACCTGGTTAATTTCTACCCATGTTCAAGATTCAGCCCTAGAATCATAAATTCTGATAAACTTGGCCAACCATACCTACCCCCCGACTCTTTATGGATTAGGCAGTTTTACTGGTGTTCACATAGTATCTATATTTCTGATCTATTGACTCATCTGTCTCCTTTAAGGGATTGTAAACTCCTTTGAGGCAGGGAGCATTTTTATTTTTGTATTTTTTGTATTTTATTTATTTATTTATTTATTCATTTATTTTTTATTAGTTTCTGCTTTATAACAAAGTGAATCAGTTATACATATACATCTGTTCCCACATCCCTTCCCTCATGCATCTCCCTCCCTCCCACCCTCCCCATCCCACCCCTCCAGGCGGTCACAAAGCACCGAGCTTTTCTCCCTGTGCTCTGCGGCTGCTTCCCACTATCTATCTACCTTACGTTTGGTAGTGTATATATGTCCATGCCTCTCTTTCGCTTTGTCACAGCTTACCCTTCCCCCTCCCCATATCCTCAAGTCCATTCTCAAGTAGGTCTGTGTCTTTATTCCCGTTTTACCCCTAGGTTCTTCATGACATTTTTATTTTTTTTTAATTCCGTATATATGTGTTAGCATACGGTATTTGTCTTTGTCTTTCTGACTTACTTCACACTGTATGACAGACTCTAGGTCTATCCACCTCATTACAAATAGCTCAGTTTCGTTTCTTTTTATGGCTGAGTAATATTCTGTTGTATATATGTGCCACATCTTCTTTATCCATTCATCCGATGATGGACACTTAGGTTGTTTCCATCTGCGGGCTATTGTGAATAGAGCTGCAATGAACATTTTGGTACATGTCTCTTTTTGAATTATGGTTTTCTCAGGGTATATGCCTAGTAGTGGGATTGCTGGGTCATATGGTAGTTCTATTTGTAGTTTTTTAAGGAACCTCCATACTGTTCTCCATAGTGGCTGTACCAATTCACATTCCCACCAGCAGTGCAAGAGTGTTCCCTTTTCTCCACACCCTCTCCAGCATTTATTGTTTCTAGATTTCTTGATGATGGCCATTCTGACTGGTGTGAGATGATATCTCATTGTAGTTTTGATTTGCATTTCTCTAATGATTAATGATGTTGAGCATTCTTTCATGTGTTCGTTGGCAGTCTGTATATCTTCTTTGGAGAAATGCCTATTTAAGTCTTCTGCCCATTTTTGGATTGGGTTGTTTGTTTTTTTGCTATTGAGCTGCATGAGCTGTTTATAAATTTTGGAGATTAATCCTTTGTCAGTTGCTTCATTTGCAAATATTTTCTCCCATTCTGAGGGTTGTCTTTTGGTCTTGTTTATGGTTTCCTTTGCTGTGCAAAAGCTTTTAAGTTTCATTAGGTCCCTTTTGTTTATCTTTGTTTTTATTTCCATTTCTCTAGGAGGTGGGTCCAAAAGGATCTTGCTCGGATTTATGTCATAGAGTGTTCTGCCTATGTTTTCCTCTAAGAGTTTGATAGTTTCTGGCCTTATATTTAGGTCTTTAATCCATTTTGAGCTTATTTTTGTGTATGGTGTTAGGGAATGATCTAATCTCATACTTCTACATGTCCCTGTCCAGTTTTCCCAGCACCACTTATTGAAGAGACTTTCCTTTCTCCACTGTACATTCCTGCCTCCTTTATCAAAAATAAGTTGAGCATATGTGCGTGGGTTTACCTCTGGGCTTTCTATCCTGTTCCATTGATCTATCTTTCTGTTTTTGTGCCAGTACCACACTGTCTTGATTACTGTAGCTTTGTAGTATAGTCTGAAGAGGGAGCATTTTTAAAAAAATAAAATTATTTTTGTAGGCTTGGGGATCTGAACAATATTCAGTAAAGTCAAGTTTTAAAAATTAATACATTTGTATTTTTAGAATTTCTCCTGGCTTCAAGGTCAAAAAGACAAAGACACAAGAGCAGCTTTGCAAATTCACTGGGGGTCTTGCCTTTCCAGTGCTTTTCATCTTTACGCCCTGTGATTTTTGGGAAAGCAGGAGCCTCTTACTGTCGCTTCTGGGTTACCCAACTGGGTAAGAGATAGTCTAGATAATGCAGATTTAGAGTTCAATATCAAATCATTTCCATTTAGCTTTGGAGTCATCTGAAAATTTGGATTTAAATGTTGAGTGGGTCTTATGTTCTTGGAATTGTCATTAGAAACCAGATACAGGAGTTACTGGTTGAGATCATACATGGTTATGTCCAGGTTATTGGACTTAACCATGCTGGTCACTGACCAGCTTTATCCCCCTTTGAAAACGAGTAGACTGGCATTCTGGATTATATGTCAGTCTCTTACGAGCTTGGTTGGCATTACTGAAAAAATAAAAGTTGTGGATCCACAAACCCATAGACTCTATAGGCTATGTTCCGCTGTAGAATTCTAACTACATGGCGACCTTATCTTCCTAACATCAAGTGGGAGCAGTCTGGCCGGTCCATCTCGTTCTCTTGATCTTGAGTCCTCTGCAAAAGACATCCCCCTTTTCTGCACCAGCACATACGTCACAGCCCTGAAGAAAGTGTAGACATCTGAGATAGGTTAACAGTGGGGGAGGGCTGATATCCCGTGAACAGACACATAAATGCCTGTTAGACCTGGAAATTGAAAACCAGAGAGGCGGGGCCACACTGGTTTTGGCCCAGGCCACCAGCCACTGGTGTTCCCAGCAAAATGTTCCCAATGTGGGAGTTTGAGGAAGCAGGGAAAGGCAGGTGGTGTGAGTTTATTAGGACTTGAGGCCCTCAGCCTCGCACTGAGGCCAGCTGAACCCCCAGAGCGTGCTTCCTGCCCTCCTATGGGCTGCTACTCCTAAAGGTACTTGGTTTCAACAGTTATTTGTGCATCAGATTAAAGACTGAAGGGAGAGGGAACAGCAAGCCTAAATTCTTCATATCATACGCCACCTCCCTTTCTCTTCTTATTATATAAGCAATTCATGTGAAAAACAAATAAGGCAAGCAAAACAAAACAAAATTACCTGAAGTCTTGCTATCCAAAAGTTACCATTAGTATTTTGGTGTATACGTGTTCCAGATTTTTCTTTATTTTCAACCCTTCATTAAGGCCATTGTTGTCTTGACAGATGATGCTGGCACAAGCACTTGAGATGAGGCTCCTCTTTTTAAAATACTGTATTTGCATTTGGCTTAGTTTCTCTCAGGCCCTGCCTTGCCTGGTCCCCAACATGGTGTTTTCTGCTGCAGTCTCTGTAAATTGGAGTTGGGGTGATGGTGCGGTCAGGCAGGGCTGTGTGTATCTGTGTCTGTACGAGGGAGGGCGGGCACACTTTCCAGTGTTTCTGGGCAACAAGCAGGCACTCACTGCAGTTTCCTATCCCTCAGGCCTGGGCTGTGGAGACAGGGGAAGTACCAGGAAGGGGTGGACGACCCCGACCCAGCTAAATTGAAGGCCCAGCTCCGCTGTGCGCTCAACAAGAGCAGGGAATTCAACCTGATGTACGACGGCACCAAGGAGGTGCCCATGAACCCAGTGAAGATATATCAAGTGTGTGACATCTCCCAGCCCCAGGGCTCTATCATTAACCCAGGTGAGGCCCCAGCTGCTGGGGAGAAGGTGGACAGTGTGCCAAGTTCCGGGCTGGACCCTAAAAGCGATAGTCGACTTGAAAGTCGCCTCGCTTACAAAGTTGAAGACTGGTAAACAAAGCAAGAAATGCTGTCCCTAGAAAGAACCCAGAGAACAAAAGATATAAACTCAGCACAGTCTTCCTGCCCACCCAGTGGAACAGTAAAGCATTAGAAAGAAGAGGGGGTATTGAGTTCTATAAAAAATAACTTCTCTTGGGACTCAACACTGAGAAGAGAGGCCAGGTAGTTTAGAAGAAGGAGGGCTTAAAACTTAGAAGGTCTGAGTTATAAACCTCGGTCTTTCCATTTCACTACTTGTGGGACATTGAATCAAGTCATTCAACGTTTTGAGCCTCAGCTTCTTCCACTATAAAATCTGGGTTCTCATCTTTCCTGCGTATTTCAAAGGCTGTTGTAAGAATCAATTGCCATGACATTATGAAGGCTATTAAGTTCTCTTTATAAATGATGGGTAAGTGATCATTTAATTTGTATGGTATTTTTTCCTAGGAGAATACCACCTGATCCCTATATTTACTCAATGTTTAGCCAGTTCTGACTAAGAGCCAGATAATTTAGACTTGATCTCCAGTGAATCTAGTGAGGCTCTGCCATGAGGGAAGGGTCTGTCTTCACATTAAGCTTATAAAGGAGAGAAGCTGTGCTCCTTGGGTCCTTAGAAGGGATGCGAATGTGTAGAAAGGGGTTTAGAGTAGGAATTAAAAGATTTCTAGGAGAAGGGAGTAGGGTCTGCAGCTCCTGGATAGGGGAGGGGATGAGAGCTTGCACTGGGGCTCCGTAGGAGGAGCTGGGAGTGGGGTGAACACCCTTGGTTCCCACTCTTTGGCATTGAGGGTGCACACTGAACCCAAGGAACCTCTGTGCTGGCAGTGTCTAGCTTGAACAGTGGGTCAGCTGCAGGGATGACAGTGCAACGTGAGCGCCTCACTTTTGACCTTTGTGTGTGTGTGTGTGTGTGTTTCTCGGGTAGGATCCACTGGATCTGCTCCTTGGGATGAGAAAGATAATGGTGTGGATGAAGAAGATGAGGAAGATGAGCTGAACCAGTCACAGCACCACGTTCCCATCCAGGACACCTTCCCCTTCCTGAACATCAATGGTGAGTGGGGTTGGGGGTGGGACAGAGGCATGGAGAGGATGTAAGGGGCTTTGATTTTGCAACCGTTGACACCATATCCACCATTGCACTGGGAGCAGCGACCAGGCCCTGGGGCCAGGCTGCCAGTCTGTTAGCAAGT